>NW_024711646.1:0-20347 GCF_018991925.1 Homarus americanus | reverse complement strand
CGCTCCCCAGGCACACCCCAGACACTCCCCAGGCAGCACACCCCTGACACCTGTGGCACTCCTCTGACACCCCAGGCACACCTCAGACATTCCCCAGGCACACCCCAGACAGTCCAGGCACACCTCAGACACTCCCCAGGTGCACCCTGACACTCCCAGGTACACCTCTGACACCCCAGGCACACCTCTGACAGTCCCTGGTACACCTCAGACACCCCAAGCACACCTCTGACACCCCAGGCACACCTCTGACACTCCCAGGCCACCACTGACGCTCCCAGGCACACCCAATGACACCCCAGGTACTCCACTGACACTCCTGGCACATCTCTGACACTCCCCAGGCACACCCCAGACACTCCAGGCACAACCCGACACTCCCAGGCACACCTCTGACACTCCCAGGCACACTGACACTCCCCAGGTACACCTCCGACACTCCCAGGTACACCTCCTGACACTCCCAGGAACACCTCTGTCACCCCCAGGCACACCCACCAACACCCCAGGCACACCCCTGACACTCCCAGGCACACCTCTGACACTCCCAGGCACACCCCAGACAACCCAGGCACACCCTGACACCCCAGCCACTCCCTCTGACACACCTGTGGTACCCTCTGACACCCCAGGCACACCTCAGACACCCCAGGCACACCCTCAGCACCCAGGTACATTCAGACACCTGAGGTGCACCCCTGACACTCCCCAAGTGCAACTCTGATACCAGGCACCCTCTGACATCCCCAGGCACACCTCAGACACTCCCCAGGCACACCCTGACACCCCAGGCACACCACTGACACTCCCCACGCACACCCCAGACACCCCAGGCACACCCCCTGACACCCCAGGCACCCTCTGACACCCCTGGCACACCCTGACACCCCAGGCACACCTCAGACACTCCACTTCACACCCAGACACTCTCCAGCACACCTTGACACTCCCCAGGCACACCCCACACCCCTGGCACACCCCTCAGACACCCCCATGCACACCTCTGACACTCCAGGCACACCTTGACACTCCCAGGCACACCTCACACACCCCAGGCACACCTCAGACACTCCCCAGGCACACCTCTGACACTGGCACACCACTGACACCCCAGGCACACATCTGACACCCAAGGCACACCTCTGACACTCCCCAGGCACAACTCTGACACCCCAGGCACACCCCAGACACTCCAGGCACACCCCAGACACCCCCAGGCACACCTCTGACACTCTTAGGCATACCGCTGACACTCCCCAGGCACACCCCCTGACACCCCCAGGCACACCTCTCACACCTCCAGGCACACTTCAGAACTCCCCAGGCACACCTCTGACACTTCCAGGCACACATCTGACACCTCCAGGCACACCCCACACTCCCAGGCACACTCACGACACCCCTAGGTACACCTTTGACACTCCAGGTACACCCCTGACACTCCCAGGTACTCCTGACGCTCCCAGGTACTCCCAACACCCCAGGCACACCTCTGACACTCCAGAAACACCTCAGACACCCCAGGCACACCTCTGACACCCCAGGCACACCACTGACTCTACCAGGCACACCTCTGACACTCCCAGGCACAACCTGACCTCCCAGGTACACCCTGACCCTCCCAGGCACACCCCTGACACCCCAGGCACCTCAGAAACCCCAGGCACACCCCAGAACTCCCCAGAGTACACCGCTGACACCCCAGGCACACACTGACACTCCCAGGCACACCCTGACACCTCCTTGGCACTCCTGACACTGCCACAGCACACCAGACACTCCCCAGGCACACCTCTGACACTCTGTGGCACCCTCTGACAACCCCAGGCACACGTCAGACACCCCAAGCACACCTCAGACACCCCAGGCACCCCTGACACTCCCAGGCACACCTCTGACACCCCAGGCACACCACCACACCTCCCAGCTCCACTGACACTCCCCTGGCACATCCTGACACCCCAGGCACACCTCAGACACCCCAGGCACACCTCTGACACCCAGGGCACACCCCTGACACCCAGGCACACCCCACACCCCAGGCACACCTCTGACACCCCAGGCACACCTCCCCACACACTGCAAACCTCCGACACCTCAGAACACCTCTGACACTCCCAGGTACACCACCAACACTCCCCAGGCACACCCCTGACACTCCCAGGTACACCCCTGACACTCCAGGCACACCTCTGACACCCCAGGCACACCTCTGACACACTCCCAGGCACACCTCCGACACTCCCAGGTACACCCTCTGACTTCCCCAGGAACACCTCTGACACCCCAGGCACACCACCGACACCTGCGTGCACACCCTGACACTCCAGGTACACCTCTGACACTCCCAGGTACACCTCTGACACTCCCAGGCACACCTCCGACACTCCCAGGCACACCTCCGACACTCCCCAGGTACACCTCTGACACTCCAGGTCCTCTGACACCCCAGGCACTCCTCTGATGCTCCCAGGCACTCTGACACCTCCCAGGCACCTCTCACTCCCCAGGCACACCTCTGACACTCCCAGGTACACTCTGACACTCCCCAGGCACACCTCTGACACCCCAGGTACACTGACACCCCAGGCACACTGACACTCCCAGGCACACCTCAGACAATCCCAGATACACCCCTGATACTCCCCAGGCATACATCTGACACCCCAGGCACACCACTGACACTTCTAGGCACACCGCTGACACTGCCAGGCACACCCCAGACAGTCCCAGGCACACCTCCGTTACCCCAGGCACACCTCCGACACCTCAGGCACACCACTGACACCCCAGGTCACACCTCAGACACTTCAGGCACACCCTCAGACACTCCAGGCACACCTCTGACACCCCAGGCACCCCTGACACTCCCAAGTGCAACTCTGACACCCCAGGCACACCTCTGACACCTCACAGGTACACCCCAGACACTCCCAGGCACCCTCTGACACTCCCCAGGCACACCTCTGAACCCCAGGCACACCACTGACAATGCCACGCACACCAGACACACTCCCCAGGCACACCCCTGACACTCCCCAGGTAACCTCTGACACCCCTGGCACACCCCTGACAATCCCAGGCACACCTCAGTCACTCCACCACACCTCAGACACCTCCAGGCACACCTTGACACTCCCAGGCACACCTCTGACACCCCCAGGCACACCCCAGACACTCCCATGCACACCCTGACACTCCCAGGCACACCTTGACACTCCCAGGCACACCCCACACACCCCAGGCACACCTCAGACAACCCCCAGGCACACCCTGACACCCCAGGCACACCACTGACACTCCCCAGGCAGACCTCTGGCACTCCCAGGCACACCCTCAGACACTGGTCACACCTCTAACACTCCCAGGCACACCTCTGACACCCCAGGTACCCTCTGACACCTGCAGGTACTCCTCTGACACCCCAGGCACACCTCAGACACTCCCCAGGTACACCCCAGACAATCCCAGGTACATCTCAGACACTCCCAGGTGCACCTCTGACAATCCCAGGTGCAACCTGACACTCCCCAGGCACACCTCTGACACCCCAGGCACACCCCAGACACCCCAGGCACACCTCTGACACTCCCAGGCACACCACTGACACCCCAGGCACACCAGACACTCAGGTACACCTCCGGCACTCCAGGCACACCTCTGACACTCCCAGGCACCTCAGACAATCCCAGATACCCCTCTCATACTCCCAGGTATACATCTGACACCCCAGGCACACTACTGACACTTCCAGGCACACCGCTGACACTGCCAGGCACACCTCAGACAGTCCCAGGCACACCTCCGTTACTCCCAGGCACACCTCCGACACTCCTCAGGCACACCACTGACACCCCTGGTTACACCCAGACACTCCCAGTGCACACCCCAGACACTCCCCAGGCACACCAATGACACCCCAGGCACTCCACTGACACTTCCTGGTACACATCCTGACACCCCAGGCACACCCCAGACACTCCCAGGCACACCTGACACTCCCAGGCACACCCTGACACACTCCCAGGTACACCCTGACACTCCCAGGCACACCTCTGACACTCCCAGGCACACCTCCGACACCAGGTACACACCTGACACTCTCAGGAACACCTCTGACACTCCCCAGGCACACCACCAACACTCCCCAGGCACACCCCTGACACCCCAGGCACACCCCCTGACACCCCACAGGCACACCTCTGACACTCCCAGGCACACCTCTGACACCCCAGGCACACCTCCGACACTCCCAGGCACACACCTGACCTCCCAAGAACACCTCTGACACTCCCCAGGTACACCACTGACACTGCAGGCACACCCCTGACACCCCCACACCTCAGACAAGGCACACCTCACACTCCCAGGCACACCTCCTGCACCTGCAGGTACACCAACACACCCCAGGTACACCCTGACACCCCAGGCACACCCCTGACACTCCCAGGCACTCCTCTGACGCTTCCAGGTACACCTCTAACACCCCAGGCACACCTCTGACACTCCCCAGGCACACCTCTGACACCCCAGGCACACCTCTGACCACTCCCAGGCACACCCTGACACACCCAGGCACACCTCCGACACCCAGGTACACCTCCGACACCTGCACACCTCAGACAATCCCAGATACCTCCCTGATAATCCCAGGCATACATCTGACATCCCCAGGTACACCCACTGACACTCTAGGCACACCGCTGACACTGCCAGGTACACCCCAGACAGTCCCAGGTACACCTCCGACACTCCAGGTACACCTCCTCCGACACTCTCAGGTACACCACTGACACTCCCAGGTACACCCCAGACACCTTCAGGCACACCTCAGACACTCCCAGGCACACCCTCTGACACTCCCCAGGTGCACCCCTGACACTCCCAAGTGCAACCTGACACCCCAGGCACACTCCTGACACCACAGGCACACCTCAGACACTCCCAGGTACACCTCACACCCCAGGCACACCTCTGAAACTCCCAGGCACACCACTGCACACCCCACGCACACCCCAGACACTCCCAGGTACACCCCTGACACTCCAGGCAATCCTCTGACACTCCCCTGGCACACCCCTGATACCCCAGGCACACCTCCCCAGTCACCCACTTACACCTTAGACACTCCAGGCACACCTCTGACACTCCCAGCACACCTTGACACTCCCCAGGCACCTCAGACACCCCAGGCACACCTCAGACACTCCCAGGCACACCCCTGACACCCCAGGCACACCACTGACACTCCCAGGTAGACCTCTGGCACCCCAGGCACACCTCTGACACCCCAGGTACACCTCAGACACTCCCAGGCACACCTGACACCCCAGGCACACCAGACACCCTGAGGTACACCTAGGCAACCCAGGTACATCTCAGACACCCCAGGTGCAACCCTGACAATCCCAGGCAACCTGAGACTCCAGCACTCTGACACTCCCAGGTACACCCTGCACACCCACACACCCCAGGTACACCTCACACCTAGCACACCACTGACACCCCAGCACACCCCAGACACTCCCAGGCACACTCTGACACTCCTGCAGGCACTCCCTGACACTCCCAGCACCCCTGACACTCCGTGGCACTCCCTGACACTCCCCAGGCACACCACAGACACTCCCAGGTACACCAGGCACCCAGGTACATCCCAGACACTCCCAGGTTCACCCTGACACCCTGCAACTCTGACATCCAGGCACACTTGACACCCCACACCTCAGACCTCCCAGGCACACTCTGACACCCCAGGTACACCTCTGAAACTCCCAGGTACACCACTGACACTCCCACGACACTCAGACCCCTGCAGGCACCCCTGACACTAGCAGGCACCTCCTGACACCCCACACCCTGACACTCCCCAGGCACACCCTGATCACTCCACCTAACTTAGACACTTCCAGGACACCTTTGACCCCAGGTACGCCCTCTGACACTCCCTGCACACCCCAGACACCCCATGCACACCTCTGACACTTCCAGGCACACCCTTGACACTCATGCACCACACCCCAGGTCACACCCTCAGACACCCCAGGCACACCTCTGACAGCCAGGCACACCACTGACACTCCCAGGCACACCTCTGCACTCCCAGGCACATCTCTGACACCCCAGGTACAACTCTGACACCCCCAGGCACACCTCAGACACCCAGGTACACCAGACACCCAGGCACACCCCAGACACTCCCAGGTACACTCTGACACCGGTATTCTCTGATGCTCGTACACCTCTGACACCCCAGGCACACCCCTGACACTCCCAGGCACACCCCTGACACTCCAGGCACATCTCGACACTCCCAGGTACACCTCAGACCTCCCAGCACACCTCTGACACTCCCAGGTACACCCTCTGACACCTGCAACTGACACTCCCCAGGCACACCAGACACTCCCCAGGCACACCTCTGACACTCCCTGGCACTCTCTGACACTGCCAGGCACACCTCAGACACTCCCAGGCACATCTCTGACACCTGGTACTCTCTGACACTCCAGGCACACCAGACTCCCTCCCCAGGCACACCTCAGACACTCCCCAGCAACACTCTGAACCTCCCAGGTGCACTCATGACACTCCCAGGCACCACACCCCAGGCACACCCCTGACACTCCTGGCACCCTCAGACACTCCCCAGGTACACCTCTGACACCTGTGGTACTCCTCTGACACTCCCAGGCACACCCTGCACACCCCAGGTACAACTCTGACACCCCTGGTACTCCTCTGACACCCCAGGTACACCTCCTGACACCTTGCAGTACCTCTGACACCCCAGGCACACCTCTGACACTTCAGGTACACCTCTCACACTCCCAGGTACACCTCACACTCCCCAGGCACCTCAGACAATCCCAGATTCCTCTGATACCCCAGGTATACATCTGACACTCCAGCACCACTGACACTTCCACATACAACACACACACACACCCCAGGTACACCCTCAGACAGTCCCAGGCACACCTCTGCACCCCAGGCACACCTGACACTCCTAGTACACCACTGCACCACAGGCCTTCAGGCACCTCAGACACCAGGCAAACCTCTGACACCCCAGGCACACCTGACACTCCCAAGTGCAACTCTGACACTCCCAGGCACACTCTGACACCAGGTAACACCTCAGACACTCCTAGGCACCACCTCTGAAACCCCAGGCCACCCACCGACACCCCACGCACACCTCAGACACACTCCCAGGACACCCCTGACACCCCAGGCAATCCTCTGACACCCTGGCACACCCTGATACTCCGGTACACTCTAACTACTCCACTTACACCTTAGACACTCCAGGTACACCTTTGACACCCCAGTACACCCCACACACCCAGGTGCACACCTCAGACACTCCCAGGCACACCTCTGACACTCCCAGGCACACCACCACTGACACCCCCAGGCAGACCCTCTGGCACCCCAGGTACACCTCAGACACCCAGTGCACACCTCTGACACCCAGGTACACCACTGACACTCCCAGGTGCACCTCTGCATCCCAGACACACCTCAGACACTCCAGGTACACCCCTCAGACACTCCCAGGTACACCCCAGACACTTCTAGGCACACCTCAGGCAATTCCAGGTACATCTCAGACACTCCCAGGTGCACCCTGACAATCCCAGGTGCAACTCTGAGACTCCCAGGCACACCTCTGACACTCCCAGGTACACTCAGACACCCAGGTACACCTCTGACACTCCCAGGTACACCCCTGACACCAGGTACACACCACTGACACTCCCAGGTACACCTCAGACACTCCCTAGGCACCCCTGACACTCCCAGGTACTTCTGACACTCCCTGGTACACCCCTGACACTCCGTGGTACTCCTCTGACACTGGTACACCACAGACACTCCCAGGTACACCTCAGGCAATTCCAGGTACATCTCAGACACTCCCAGGTTCACCTCCCCTGACACCCTGCAACTCTGACACTTCCAGGCACACCTCTGACACTCCCAGGCACACCTCAGAACTCTCCCAGGTACACCTCTGACACTCCCAGGTACACCTCTGAAACTCCCAGGTACACCACTGACACTCCCACGTACACCCTGACACTCCAGTGTACACCCCTGACACTAGAAGGTACTCCTCTGACACCCCTGGTACACCCCTGACACCCCAGGTACACCTCATTTACTTCCACTTACCCTTGAGACACTTCCAGGTACACCTTGACACTCAGGTGCACCTCTGACACTCCCTGGTACACCTCAGACACTCCCTGTACACCTCTGACACTTCCAGGTACACCTTTGACACTCCTGGTACACCTCATACACTCCCAGTACACCTCTCAGACACTCCCAGGTACACCTCTGACACTGCCAGGTACACCACTGACACTCCCAGGGACACCTCTGGCACTCCAGGTACACCTCTGACACTCAGGTACAACTCTGACACTCCCAGGTACACCTCAGACACTCAGGCACCTCAGACACTCCCAGGTACACCTCAGACACTCCCAGGCACACCTCTGACACTCTTGGTATACCGCTGACACTCCCAGGTACACCCCTGACTCTCCATGGTACACCTCTCACACTCCCAGGTACACTTCAGAAACTCCCAGGCCCCTGACACTTCCAGGTACACCTCTGACACCAGGTGCCCCCTCTGACACTCCCAGGTACATCAATGACAATCCCCCATGTACACCTTGACACTCCCAGGTACACCTCTGACACCCATGCATTCCTCCTGATGCTTCCAGGCATCCCTAATACTCCCAGGTACACCTCTGACACTCCCAGGTACACCTCACACTCCCAGGTACACCTCTGACACTCCCAGGTACATCTCAGACACCCGGTACACCTCTGACACTCCAAGGTACACCACTGACACTACCAGGTACACCTCCTGACACACTCCCAGGTACACCTCTGACCCTCCCAGGCCACACCCTGACCCTCCCAGCCACCCCTGACACTCCCAGGTACACCTCAGAAACTCCCAGGTACACCTCAGACACTCCCAGGTACACCTCTGACACTCTGTGGTACACCTCAGACACTCCCTGTACACCTCAGACACTCCCAGGTACACCTCTGACACTCCGGTATTCCTCTGATGCTTCCAGGTACTCTAACACTCCTGTACACCTCTGACACTCTGGTACACCCTGACACTCCCAGGTACACCTCCGACACTCTGTGGTACTCCTCTGACACTAGTGTACACTCTCAGACACTCCCAGGTACACCTCTGACACTTCCTGGTACTTCTCGACACTGAGGTACACCTCAGACACCCAGGTACAGCTTGACACTCTGTGGTACTCTCTGACACTCCCAGGCTACCCTAGACTCTCCCAGGTACACCTCAGACACCCCAGGTACACCTCAGACACTGGTACACCTCAGGCACCTGACATCTCAGACACTCCCAGGTGCACCCCTGACAATCCCAGGTGCAACCTCTGAGACTCCCAGGCACACCTCTGACACTCCCAGGTACACCTCGCACACTCCCAGGTACACCTCTGACACTCCCAGGTACACCTCTGACACTCCCAGGTACACCACTGACACTCCCAGGTACACCCTCAGACACCCCAGGTACACCTCTGACACTGGTACTCCTCTGACACTCTGGTACACCCCTGACACTCGTGGTACTCTTGACACTCCCAGGTACACCACAGACACTCCCAGGTACACCTCAGGCATTCCAGGTACATCTCAGACACTCCCAGGTTCACCCCTGACACTCCTGCAACTCTGACAATTTCCAGGCACACCTCTGACACTCCCAGGTACACCTGACTCTCCCAGGGTACACCTCTGACACTCCCAGGTACACCTCTGAAACTCCCAGGTACACCACTGACACTCCCACGTACACCTCAGACACTCCCAGGTACACCCCTGACACTAGAAGGTACTCCTCTGACACTCCCTGGTACACCCCTGACACTCCCAGGTACACCTCATTTACTTCCACTTACACCCTAGACACTTCCAGGTACACCTTTGACACTCCCAGGTACGCCTCTGACACTCCCTGGTACACCTCAGACACTCCCATGTACACCTCTGACACTTCCAGGTACACCTTTGACATCCCAGGTACACCTCATACACCCAGGTACACCTCAGACACTCCCAGGTACACCTCTGACACTGCCAGGACACCACTGACACTCCCAGGACACCTCTGGCACTCCCAGGTACACCTCTGACACTCTCAGGTACAACTCGACACCCAGGTAACACCTCTGCACAATCAGGTACACCTCCTAGACACTCCCAGGTACACCTCAGACACTCCCAGGTACACCTCTGACACTCTTAGGTATACCGCTGACACCCAGGTACCCCCCTGACTCTCCATGGTACACCTCTCACACCCACACCTTCAGACACTCCCAGGTACACCTCTGACACTTCCAGGTACACCTCTTGACACTTCAGGTACACCTCTGACACTCCCAGGTACATCATGACACCCCCATGTACACCTTTGACACTCCCAGGTACACCCTCTGACACTCCCAGGTATTCCTCTGATGCTTCCAGGTACTCTAACACTCCCAGGTACACCTCTGACACTCCCAGGTACACCCTAACACTCCCAGGTACACCTCTGACACTCCCAGGTACATCTCAGACACTCCAGTGTACCCTCTGACACCAAGGCAGGACACCACTGACACTACCAGGTAAACCTCTGACACTCCCAGGTACACCTCTGACCCTCCCAGGTACACCCCTGACCCTCCCAGGACACCCTGACACTCCCAGGTACACCTCAGAACTCCCAGGTACACCTCAGACACTCCCAGGTACACCTCTGACACTCTGTGGTACACCTCAGACACTCCTGGTACACCTCAGACACTAGTGTACACCTTCTGACCTCCCAGTATTCCTCTGATGCTTCCAGGTACTCTCTAACACTCCCAGGTACACCTCTGACACTCCCAGGTACACCTCTGACACCCCAGGTACACCTCTGACACTCTGTGGCTCCCTCTGACACTCCCAGGTACACCTCAGACACTCCCAGGTACACCTCTGACACTCCCTGGTACTCCTCTGACACTGCCAGGTACACCTCAGACACTCCCAGGTACAGCTCTGACACTCTGTGGTACTCTGACACTCCCAGGTACACCTCGAGACTCTCCCAGGTACACCTCAGACTCCCAGGTACACCTCAGACACTCCCAGGTGCACCCATGACACTCCAGGTACACCTCTGACACTCCCAGGCACACCTCTGACACTCCCTGATACACCTCACACACTCCCAGGTACACCTCTGACACTCTGTGGTACTCCTCTGACACTCCCAGGTACAACTCTGACACTCCAGGTACACCTCACACACCAGGTACACCTTGCAGCCTCCCAGGTACACCTCAGACACTCCCAGGTACACCTCTGACACTCTTAGGTATACCGCTGACACTCCCAGGTACACCCCGACTCTCCATGGTACACCTCACACTCCCAGGTACACTTCAGACACTCCCAGGTACACCTCTGACACTTCCAGGTACACCTCTGACACTTCCAGGTACACCTCTGACACTCCCAGGCTATCAATGACACCCCCATGTACACCTTTGACACCTCCCAGGTACACCTCTGCCCCAGGTATTCCTGATGCTCCAGGTACCTTCTAACACCATGTACACCTCTGACACTCCCAGGTACACTCCTAACACTCCCAGTACACCTCCTCTGACACTCCCAGGTACATCTCAGACACTCCCAGGTACACCTCTGACACCCAAGCGTACAACACTGACACTACCAGGTACACCTCTGACACTCCCAGGTACACCTCTGACCCTCCCAGGTACACCCCTGACCCCCCCAGGTACACCCCTGACACTCCCAGGTACACCTCTGAAAACTCCCAGGTACACCTCAGACAATTCTGCTACACCTCTGACACTCTGTGGCACCTCAGACACTCCCTGGTACACCTCAGACACTCCCAGGTACACCTCTGACACCCCAGGTATTCCTCTGATGCTTCCAGGTACCTCCCAACACTCCCAGGACACCTCTGGCCACTCCCAGGTACACCCTGACTCTCCCAGGTACACCTCTGACACTCTGTGGTACTTCTCTGACACTCCAGGTACCTCTCAGACACTCCCAGGTACACCTCTGACACTCTGGTACCCTCTGACACTGCCAGGTACACCTCAGACACTCCCAGGTACAGCTCTGACACTCTGTGGTACTCCTCTGACACTCCCAGGTACACCTCAGACTCTCCCAGGTACACCTCAGACACTCCCAGGTACACCTCAGACACTCCCAGGTGCACACCCATGACACTCCCAGGTACACCTCTGACACTCCCAGGCACACCTTTGACACTCCCGATACCTCAGACACTCCCAGGTACACTCTGACACTCTGTGGTACTCCTCTGACACTAGGTACACCTCAGACACTCCCAGGCCCTCTGACACTCCCTGGTACCTCTGACACTCCCAGGTACACCTCTGACACTCTGTGGTACTCCTCTGACACTCCCAGGTACACCTCTGACACTTTCAGGTACACCTCTCACACTCCCAGGTACACCTCCGACACTCCCAGGTACACCTCAGACAATCCCAGATTCCCCTCTGATACTCCCAGGTATACATCTGACACTCCCAGGTACACCACTGACACTTCCAGGTACACCGCTGACACTGCCAGGTACACCTCAGACAGTCCCAGGTACACCTCCGTTACTCCCAGGTACACCTCCGACACTCTCAGGTACACCACTGACACTCCCAGGTTACACCTCAGACACCTTCAGGTACACCTCAGACACTCCTGTAAACTCTCTGACACTCCCAGGTGCACACCTGACACCCCAAGTGCAACCTGACACTCCCAGGCACACATCTGACACTCACAGGTACCCTCAGACACTCCCAGGTACACTCCTGACACTCCCAGGTACACCTCTGAAACTCCCAGGTACACCACTGACACTCCCACGTACACCTCAGACACTCCCAGGTACACCCCTGACACTCCCAGGTAATCCTCTGACACTCCCTGGTACACCCCTGACACCCAGTACACCTCAATCACTTCCACTTACACCTTAGACACTTCCAGGTACACCTTGACACCCCAGGTCACCTCTGACACTCCCTGGTAAACCTCAGACACTCCCATGTACACCTCTGACACTTCCAGGTACACCTTGACACTCCCAGGTACACCTCATACACTCCGGTGCACACCTCAGACACTCCCAGGTACACCTCTGACACTAAAATCACTGACACTCTGTGGCACCCTGCACCCCCAGGTACACCTCTGACACTCCCAGGTACAACTTGACACTCCCAGGTACACCTCAGACACTCAGGTACACCTCCTCTGACACCCAGGCCACCTCAGCAAACTCCCAGGTACACCCTGACACTTTAGGTAACCTCGCTGACACTCCCAGGTACACCCCTGACTCTCCAGGCACACCTCTCACACTCCCAGGTACACCTCCAGACACTCTGGTACAACCTCTGACACTTCCAGGTACACCTCTGACACTGTACACACCTCAGACACTCCTTGCGCCACCTCTGACACTCTTGTGTATACCGCTGACACTCCCAGGACACCCCCTGACTCTCCAAGGTACACCTCTCACACTCCCAGGTACCTCCTTGACACTCCCAGGTACACCTCTGACACTTCCAGGTACACCTCTGACACTTCCAGGTACACCTCTGACACTCCCAGGTACATCACGACACCCCATGTACACCTTGACACTCCCAGGTACACCCTCTGACACTCCCAGGTATTCCTCTGATGCTTCCAGGTACCTCTAACACTGTGTACACCTCTAAACTCCCAGGTACAACCTCTGACACTCCCAGGCCACCTCTACACTCCTGCTAATTCTGCACACTCCCGTGTACACCTCTGACACTCCAAGGTACACCACTGACACTACCAGGTACACTCTGAAACTCCCAGGCCACCTCTGACCCTATCAGGTACACCCTGACCCTCCCAGGTACAACCCCTGACACTCCCAGGTACACCTCAGAAACTCCCCTGCCAACACCTCTGACACTCCCAGGTACACCACTGACACTCCAGGTGGCCTCTGGCACTCCAGATACACCTCAGACACTCCCAGGTACACCCCAGACACTCAGGTACACCTGATACCCCATGTACCTCAGGCAATTCCAGGTACATCTAGACACTCCCAGGTGCACCCCTGACAAACTCCCAGGTGCAACTCTGGTACTCCCAGGCACACTCTGACACCCCAGTGCACACCTCAGACACTCCCAGGTACAACCTCTACACTCCCAGGTACACCTCTGACACTTGTGCCACCACTGGCACCTGTACACCTCCAGGCAATTCCAGGTACATCTCAGACACTCGCCCAGCCTACACTCCCAAGCAACTCTGACATTTGGGACACCTTTGACACTCCAGGTACACCATGACACCCCATGTACACCTTTGACACTCCCAGAGTACACCTCTGAAACTCCCAGGTACACCACTGACACTCCCACGTACACCCTGCACACTCCCAGGTACACCCCTGACACTGAGGCTGTACCCCTCTGACACTCCCGGTACACCCCCACACCCCAGGTACACCTCATTTACTTCCACTCACCCTGTGACAACTTCCAGGTACCTTTACACTCTGTGCACGCCTCTGACACTCTGGTACACCTCTGACACTCCCATGCACCTCTTGACACTCAGTGTACAACTTGACACTCTGTACAATTTCATACACTCCCAGGTACACCCCTCAGACACTCCCAGGTACACCTCTGACACTGCCAGGCACACCACTGACACCTCCAGGCACACCTCTGCACTCCCAGGTACACCTCTGACACTCCCAGGTACAACTCTGACACTCCCAGGTACACCCCAGACACTCCTAGGTGACACCTCAGACACTCCCAGGTACACTCAGACAATTCCGTGTACACCTCTGACACTCTTAGGTATACCGCCACTCCCAGGTACACCCCTGACCTCCAAGGTACACCTCTCCACTCCCAGGTACACTTCAGACACTCCCAGGCACCTCTGGACACTTCCAGGTACACCTCTGACACTTCCAGGTACACCTCTGACACTCCCAGGTACATCAATGACACCTCATGTACACCTTTGACACTTCCATGTACACCTCTGACACTCCCAGGTATTCCTCTGATGCTTCCAGGTACCTCCCTAACACTCCCAGGTACACCTCTGACACCCAGGTACACCTCTTGACACTCCCAGGTACACCACTGGACACTCCTCACATGTACACTCAGACACTCCCAGGTGCACCCCTGACACTAGAAGGTACTCTCTGATCCCTGGTACACCCTACACTCCCAGGTACACCTCATTTACTTCCACTTACACCCTAGACACTTCCATGTACACCTTTGACACTCCAGGTGCCGCTCTCTGACACTCCCGGTACACTTCTCAGACAATCCCTATGTACACCTCTCACTACCCCAGGTACAACCTTTGACATCTGGTGTACAACCTCATACACTCCAGTGCCACCTTGCACACTCCAGGTACACCACTGACAATTCTGTGTACACCTCTGACACTCCCAGGTACAACTCCTGACACTCCCAGGTACACCTCAGACACTCAGGTACACCTCAGACACTCCCAGGTACACCTCAGACACTCCCAGGTACACTCTCTGACACTCTTAGGTATACGCTGACACTCCCAGGTACACCCTGACCTCCAAGGTACACCTCTCACACTCCCAGGTACCTTCAGACACTCCCAGGTACACTCTCTGACACTTCCAGGTACACTTCTGACACTTAGGTACACCTCTGACACTCCCAGGTACAACAATGACACCCCATGTACACTCTTTTTGACACTCTCCAGGTACACCTCTGACACTCCCAGGTATTCCTCTGATGCTTCCAGGTACTCCTAACACTCCCAGGTACACTTGACACTAGGTACACCTCTGGACACTCCCAGGTACACCTCTGACACTCCCAGGTACATCTCGGACACTCCCAGGTGCCACCCCTGACACTCCAAGGTACACCACTGACACTACCAGGTACACCTCTGACACTCCCAGGTACACCTCTGACCTCCCAGGTACACCCCTGACCTCCCAGGTACACACCCCTGACACTCCCAGGTACACCTCAAAAACTCCCAGGTACACCTCAGACACTCCCAGGCTACCTCTTCTGACACTCTGTGGTACACCTCAGACACCTCCCTGGTACACCTCACACACTCTGCAGGTACACCTCTGACACTCCTGTGTATTCCTCTGATGCCTGTACTTTCTAACACTCCCAGGTACACCTCTGACACTTCGTGACACCTCTGACACTCCCAGGTACAATCTCTGACACTCCCAGGTACACTCCCTGAAACTCCCAGGCACACCACTGACACTCCCACGTACACCTCTGACACTCCCAGGCCACCCCGACACTCAGGAAGGCGTACTCCTCTGGACACCCCTGGTACACCCCTGACACTCCCAGGTACACCTCCTACTTACTTCCACGTACACCCTGTGACACTTCCAGGTACAACTTTGACACTCCCAGGTACGCTCTCTGACACTCCCTGGTACACCCTTATTCCCATGCGGACACCTCTGACACTTCCAGGTACACCTCCTTGGACACTCCCAGTACACCCCTCATACACTCCCAGGTACACCTCAGACACTCCCAGGTACACTCTGACACTGCCAGGTACACCACTGACACTCCCAGGTACACCTCTGGCACCCCCAGGTCACCTCTGACACTCCCAGGTACAACTCTGACACTCCCAGGTACACACCTCAGACACTCAGGTACACTCTCAGACACTCCCAGGTACACCTCAGACACTCCCAGGTACACCTCTGACACTCTTAGGTATACCGCTGACACTTGTACACCTCGACTCTCCAAGGTACACTTCTCACACTCCCAGGTCTACTCTCAGACACTCCCAGGTACAATTTCTGACACTTCCAGGTACACCTCTGACACTTCCAGGTACACCTCTGACACTCCCAGGTACATCAATGACACTCCATGTACACCTTTGACACTCCCAGGTACACCTCTGACACTCCTGGTATTCCTCTGATGCTTCCAGGTACTCTCTAACACTCCCAGGTACACCTCTGACACTCCCAGGTACACCTCTGACACTCCCAGGTACACCCTGACACTCCCAGGTACATTCAGACACTCCCAGGTACACCTCTCTGACACTCCAAGGTACACCACCGACACTACCAGGTACACCTCTGACACTCCCAGGTACACCTCTGACCCTCTCAGGTACACCCCTGACCTCCCAGGTACACCCCTGACACCCCCAGGTACACCTCAGAAACTCCCAGGTACACCTCAGACACTCCCAGGTACACCTCCTCCCAGGTACACCTCAGACACTCCCAGGTACACCTCTGACACTCTTAGGTATGCCACTCTGACACTCCCAGGTACACCCCTGACTCTCCAAGGTACACCTCTCACACTCCCAGGTACACTTCAGACACTCCAGGTACCTCTTAACACTTCAGGTACACCTCCTGACACTTCAGGTACACCTCTGACCTCCAGGTACACCACCCGAGCACTCCCAGGTACACCTCTGACCTCCCAGGTACACCTCCTGACCCTCCCAGGTACACCTCTGACCCTCCAGGTACCCTGACACTCCCAGGTACACCTCAGAAACTCCCAGGTACACCTCGGCTGCTCCCAGGTACACCTCTGACACTCTGTGGTACCTCAGACACTCCCAGGTACACCTCAGACACTCCCAGGTGCACCTCTGACACTCCCAGGTACACCTCTGATGCTTCCCAGGTACTCCTCTAACACTCCAGGTACACCTCCTGACACTCCCAGGTACACCTCTGACACTCCCAGGTACACCTCTGACTCCCAGGTACACCTCAGACACTCCCAGGTACACCTCTGACACTCCCAGGTACACCTCTGACACTCCTGTGGTGCTCCTCTGACACTCCCAGGTACCTCAGACCCTCCCAGGTACACCTCTGACACTCCTGGTACTCCTCTGACACTGCCAGGTACCTCAGACACTCCCAGGTACACCTCCTGACACTCTGTGGTACTCCTCTGGCCTCCCAGGTCACCTCAGACTCTCCCAGGTACCTCAGACACTCCCAGGTACACCTCAGACACTCCCAGGTGCACCTCCCAGCACTCCCAGGTACAACTCTGACACTCCCAGGCACACCTCTGACACTCCTGGTACACCTCAGACACTCCCAGGTACACCTCTGACCTCTGTGGTGCTCCTCTGACACTCCCAGGTACACCTCCAGACACTCCAGGTACCTTCCCAGCCTCCTGGTACTCCTCTGACTCTCCAAGTACACCTCTGACACTCTGTGGTGCTCCTCTGACACTCCCAGGTACACCTCTGACACTTTCCCAGGTACACCTCTCACACTCCCAGGTACACCTCCGACACTCCCAGGTACACCTCAGACAATCCCAGATTCCTCCTGATGCTCCCAGGTACCATCCTGACACTCCCAGGTACACCACCAGCACTTCCAGGTACACCGCTGACACTGCCAGGTACACCTCAGACAGTCCCAGGTACACCTCCGTTACTCCCAGGTACACCTCCGACACTCTCAGGTACACCACTGACACTCCCAGGTTACACCTCAGACACCTCTCCAGGTACACCTCAGACATTCCCAGGTAAACCTCTGACACTCCCAGGTGCACACCTGACACTCCCAAGTGCAACTCTGACACTCCCAGGCACACCTCTGACACTCACAGGTACACCTCAGACACTCCCAGGTACACCTCTGACACTCCCAGGTACACCTCTGAAACTCCCAGGTACACCACTGACACTCCCACGTACACCTCAGACACTCCCAGGTACACCCCAACTCTCCCAGGTAATCCTCTGACACTCCAGTACACCCCTGATACTCCCAGGTACACCTCAATCACTTCCACTTACACCTTAGACACTTCCAGGTACACCTTTGACCTCCCAGGTACACCTCCTGACACTCCCTGGTACACCTCAGACACTCCCATGTGCACCCCTCTGACACTTCCAGGTACACCTTTGACCTCCCAGGTGCACCTCATACACTCCCAGGTACACCTCAGACACTCCCAGGTACACCTCTGACACCTCCCAGGTACACCACTGACACTCCCAGGTAGACCTCTGGCACTCCCAGGTACACCTCAGACACTCCCAGGTACACCTCTGACACTCCCAGGTACACCACTGACACTCCCAGGTAGACCTCTGGCACTCCCAGATACACCTCAGACACTCCCAGGTACACCTCAGACACTCCCAGGTACACCTCAGACACTCCCAGGTACACCTCAGGCAATTCCAGGTACATCTCAGACACTCCCAGGTGCACCCCTGACAATCCCAGGTGCAACTCTGGGATTCCAGGCACCTCCTGACACTCCCAGGTACACCTCAGACACTCCCAGGTACACCTCTGACACTCCCAGGTACACCTCCTGACACTCCCAGGTACACCACTGACACTCCCAGGTACACCTCCTGACACTCCCAGGTACACCTCTGCACTCCCAGGTACTCCTCTGACTCTCCCTGGTACACCCTGACCTCCGTGGTACTCCTCTGACACTCCCAGGTACCTGAACCTCCCAGGTACACCTCAGGCAATTCCAGGTACATCTCAGACACTCCCAGGTTCAGCCTGACACTCCCAGGTGCAACTCTGAACTTCCAGGCACACCTCTGACACTCCCAGGTGCACCTCAGACTCTCCCAGGTTCAGCTCCCAGGTACACCTCTGAAACTCCCAGGTACACCACTGACACTCCCACATGCACCTCAGACACTCCCAGGTACACTGACACTAGAAGGTGCTCCTCTGACCTCCCTGGTACACCCTGACTCCAGGTACACCTCATTTACTTCCACTTACACCCTAGACACTTCCAAACTTTTGACACTCCCAGGTGCACTCTGACACTCCCTGGTACCTCAGACCTCCCATGTACCCCTCTGACACTTCCAGGTACCTTTGACCTCAGGTACCTCCCCGCCACTCCCAGGTACCTCAGACACTCCCAGGTACACCTCTGACACTGCCGGTACACCACTGACACTCCCAGGTGCCTCTGGCACTCCCAGGTCACCTCTGACCTCCGGTACAACTCCGAGCCTCCCAGGTGCACCTCAGACACTCAGGTACACCTCAGACACTCCCAGGTACCTCAGACACTCCCAGGTACACCTCTGACACTCTTAGGTATGGCTTGCTCCCAGGTACACCCCTGACTCTCCAAGG
>NW_024711644.1:0-31076 GCF_018991925.1 Homarus americanus | reverse complement strand
TAGAAAGAAAAATCTCTGGTTCTAAAGGCAAGAAATCAGGTTCATAAAAAAGAGTTTGCGATATCATTTTACAGTTCTAAATTACAACGTAGTAGTATTTATTGCAGTTCAAAATGAAGACAAGTACTGTACAGTGACCCCTGGGTTAACGAACTCAATCCGTTCCAGAAGGTGGATTAGATTGTAGCGAAAAGGATTAAGATAGCGAAACCATTGTTTCAATGGGTTTTGGTTCAACTCACCAATTTCCTAAATTCAACAAAAATGGTAGAAAAGTTCACTTACTTTGAGGTGTGTATGTAGAAGACCCCGGATTATTATATGATGATGGAATTACAATGAGGTGGAGGAGAAGGAAGAAAGAAGGCATTGGGGTGAAGAGAAGTCACCTCATGGCACCATTTCATCTATAAAATTTTAGTTCTCTTGGTGTATTTCAAGATTATTTTCTTTAAATCAACACTGTACTGCATTATATATTGTCAATATGTAAAATATATTTCAAAATGACCAATAATTTGCTTTGGAAGCACAGAAAAAGCGTTTAGTTGAAGAGAGTCTCAAGCAAGATGTTACCTCCAGTGAAACAGAGAGACTAACGCCTGTTTGCTGTGTTAAGAGGCTGGATGCTGCGCTTTAAACTAGTCACTTTAACTTCAATTATGTTCAATAATTGTTAAAATGACTAAAAATTGAATATTAAACTTTAAAATTATTGAATAGTATAAACTTCTTTGATATTTACTAAAATAGTAAGGAATTTAAACCCTAGAACTGATTAATGTATTGGCGACTGATACTTGCTGGTTGCCCGCCAGTGCAAGCGAAAACATGTTGAGGTAGGTCCTCAAAGAAATTCGTTAACCGAATTTTTGTTCGTTAACCGAATTGAAGATCCTTATGGAAGGCAGTTCGTTAACCGAAATTCGTTAACCGAGGCGTTAAACGAGGGGTCACTGCCTAAAAGCCCGGTGGTCATGAGAAAAGTAACATATCTTTCGAGGGAAAATCAGTCTTTATGAGGTTATTGCTTTACTATATAATTTCTACTCTATATAAACAATGGGCTCAACAGTCATCCAGGCATAACGGAAGATCTCACCAAAGACCTTATTTTCAAGGTTAAAATAATTCAAATAAACTGTATAGCTCACCTGATTGAACTGCTGCTGAAGTTTTTCATTTGCATAATTAATACAAAATTGCTCAAAACTATTGATCTCAAATGTCTCAAACCCAGATGTCGAGAACTCCAATAAATCTGAAACATAAAACTTCACATTACAATTACATGTTATAGTAGAGTACTGTATACAAAGTGTTCAAATACAGGGGTACTTTAATGTCCGATCTCCTCATGTATGACTAACTACATCCAGTAAGAGTTCATTTAAAATCTAGTTTACACTTATCACACAGACTAAATTACTTTTAGGCTCTCCTTTATTATCAATCCCAACCCTTCAGTCACTCTTCGGTCCCATTACATCCTTCACGCTCATAGATCTTGGGACGGTGCTCACACATCTACTAGCTACCATCCTCCACTACTCCCCTGATCCACGCCTCCACGAAAAACATCCTCCACTGTGACGATTGATCAACTCGCAGGTGTGTGATATACTTAGCCCTTTAGAAGTACTGTACCCAGGAGGGACCATCACCTCACACATACTAAATTTAACAACAGTACGCCTTATGTTGTAGTAGCAATCATTACACACCCAGCAGGCAGATGGACCAACATAGATGCTCAGCCAATTACTGTATAAAACAGAAAGACTTACGAACATCATCTACATAGGACTTAATTATTCAATGTATTATTTAAAGTGGTATCTGGGAATTTCTTTCTCTCTACATGCATATCTAAACACGCCATAACTACATCACAGTAGCTATTTTAGTGACACCTCCAAGACACATCTGGATTACATCACTTAAATTCTTTTAAATTTGTTCCACTCTGACGCATATACACTAAATAAAATCCCACTTATATCTCCAAAAATAGAAAAAAGGGTAAAACAAATCTTTTTTAATACAGGATTAATCTTACCTGAATGGTTTTTCTGTAGCAGCAAAGCATTTATTGATCTGCATCACAATCCAATCAAACAACTTTGTGAGATGTGTTTAGCCAAAGCATCTCTTGAAAACGCTGCCTGAACATACCCAAGATTCATCAGAACATTAACCTCTTACTATGTGATGCAGGAGAGTAACTCATTCACGAGAAAAAGGCGTATGAATGTTTAGAAAATGTATAATCAAATCAGTACTGTATATAACAGTAATGTATTAGTAAAGTCTTAAAATCTGGCTAAATTTATGCACAGATATAACTAATTCACCAAAACAAGACATTTAATACAAACCTCTTGAACGCTGGGCTTCTGGAAGACTTCCCTCCCACTGACAATTTCACGTGACAGAGCCACTTCTGTATATCTTCTAACTGGATACCTAGTAGTTCTGCTGCTATGTGAAGTGACTTATCTTTTTTTCTAGTGATTTATAAAACATATCTTAGTATTAATGAAGATATGAGTAAGTTTTTTTTAAGGAACCCTAAGACTAATGAAAAGTTCCGCATACATAAGAATTTTTACCTCTGTACATATAATGTAAATGTTAAATTACAGGTCGTGGAGCTTTTGTCAAAAATCCTTAAGGTTGACTGAATCTCGGTTTCAGATATTTTCAGTGTTTGGATGTCTTGACCTATTAACAGTTCAATAACCTAAGCCTAGGCTAGTATATACATTACAGGCTCGGTGTAGAATTCAAATCCGAGAGAAACACTAACACACTCTCTTACAACATACATCAATAGTAGAAGAATCGCCGCTGTCCTCCTCGAATGTGACGCTTCCCAAGTGTAATATTCCAGCAAGAATTGTGAACATTTGCTTTTGTGTTGCCTCATTCATTCCTAAAAGTGAAAACGCCCGACACGCCTCTTGAAAGTCTCAAGAGCGCCGCCCACACCCTCGATGAGGGCTTCG
Organism: Homarus americanus; assembly: GCF_018991925.1. Taxonomy (NCBI): domain Eukaryota; kingdom Metazoa; phylum Arthropoda; class Malacostraca; order Decapoda; family Nephropidae; genus Homarus; species Homarus americanus. Next base: position 28,068 of record NW_024711644.1, on the reverse strand, counting down.
CCTTGTTTGAGGTAGTGAAAATTGTCTTGATGTCCTGAGGAAGACGCTTAATAATTATTGACTTAAAAGATATTCTGCAACAGTGCAACTTGCATGGTTACACTTACCATTTTATGAAGAAACAGTTTAATGGAAGCAAAGCTCAAGGAAAGACAATTTCTCCTAAGACAAGAGCACAAGACAACATTAGTTAAAGTCTGCTGTAATTAATTATATCCCATATTATATTAAGTAATTATTATGAATTTTAATTTATGATTAAGATAGTAGTTAAGTAAACAGTAAGGAGAAGGAAATAAATTTGTATCAGAATGAATTGATAACTGACAACAATTAGTTGAGATTATCATGAAGCCAATGGTTGGAAAATATAAGCGAAGAATAAGAGCAGAGGCACCACCTGACCAGCAGAGTAAGCCAGTCATTAACCAAGTTATGCCTTCCACCAAACACACAACACCACCAGCAGAACAGGAACACTTGAGAATTCAAAGTCTTAAGATTCAAAATATTGTACTGTAAAACCTCAAGAATATGTAATGCTCGAGACTGAAACTTTCTGGATTTCAGATTAAACATTAAATATCTACACTTTTTGTTATAATGCTCATTGTTCTAGAGAATATTTTACTATAATAAAAACCCAAAATCTAAAAACTCACAGCTCATAATAAAACACCTATTATCACTGTTTTATATTTCATTTAAGTATCCTTGTATAATTTGTTTACCTTATGAGTTACTACATGTAAATATCACTTAAAGGCACATCAGTCACTTCATTCTCACTTACACTCACAACTGTACGGGTGCCACTGGCAAATCATGAAAAACAAAAAAAAATTAACCAGCAAAGTTTAGCTAATTAATACAAGGTAAGCGAGGCAAATGGCTGTCAGGTCAGAAGTAAGTGCTGTGATAGGACACTAAAGCAACTGTCCAGAACATGTTGGTCTATCTATCATGTTAAACTGAAATGTACCATAATTTGTGAAAGGTTTTTCTACTTGGTGAATAGCATAAAGGATGAATTGTGTTTTGTGAACATGTAAACTAGAGAATAACTGTAACTTTAATTATTTTCTAAAGACAATTATCATTATAAATTATTCTTTATTTATGAATTGATTAAAGACATATATTATGAGTACAGTACAGTACCATTAATAGTGCTATTACTGTACTCAATGACACCCTCATATACTGCTCATAGGTAAGAAACAGTGTTGCCATGAATGCATCTCCACTGGAAACATGTTATGCTAACCTCTTACAGATCTAACCAAGCAAAACCAGTTGCTCACTTTACAGGCGCCTATATTAGGAGATATTTATTCACCGCTGGTTTTAAATATCATCATCATCATCATCACCACCATCAACGATTTACGGTAAATTTCCATGCTTATGCGGGTTATCTGTGATTACCGGCATCTGATGTTAGCTTTCCATGCTGCCCAGTCTCTGTAGCCTTCTTGTCAGGTTTTAACTCAGATCTTATTTCTACAATCTCCCCATGTCATTCTTGGCTTACCCTGACTCTCCTCCCATCGGCATTTAGACTCAAGCACCTCAAGCACTGGTCTCCTCCATTCTCTTACATGCCCAAACCATCTCAGCCTACCTCTAGGTAAAACTTTACTAATACCAAGACTCTCAATACTCAACTACACCCTCTTGGCTCTGAACAGGGTTGCTCTCACTGCAACACACTGTACAAGTGTACATCCATCTCAACATTGACATTTCAGCTCACTCATGCCTGTGGACTGTATGCCATCCCCTTTAACCACCCATTTTTCACTACCATACAACATCACTCTTCTCATGCCTATGTTTAAACCTTCCAACCAGCCTTAAGATTAAACAAACTCAACACTAACTTTCAAGACCTCATGAAACTGTTTGACTTTCTGTATGCACTGCTACTTTATCATAATCAACAGACTTTTCACTGTGAGTGCTACAAACACAAATTCTAAATTTCAAAGATTTTCATGATTATATTTTGGATATAACTGAAGGTGCCAGATGTTTTAGTTCGAGATTCTCAAGGTTGTACTGTACTCTCCTTGCTTAAAATAACTATACTGAAAATATCAGAAACAGTCACAATTGCATAATTCAATCACTAATCTATGACTGTAAATACAATTCCTTAGAATATCTTTGTCCAGTGTTCATTAGAAGATATAGTTTCTTATTTAACTCTGAACAAAATATAATTAGATTTATTAGTTATGAAAGACTGATTATTCTCAAGAGGTGTAAAGTACTCAATCTCCCATTCTCAAATATTTTTAAAGTTTAAAAAGCAAAGCTTCCTAAAGCTATTCAATATTGCCAACACTGTACAAGCAGGTCATTCTAGAGGTGCATATACTGCACACACACAATTGTATACCTATAATCTAAATTCATTATAAATAACATCATTAAACAGTAATGTTACCCAAATATATGTTGTAGTACAATCAACTCCTACTAAATATTTCCTGACGATGATAAGACAAGAAGTTTGTGTGTCTGGATCTGTAACAGGACACAGCAACCAACCCCAGCCAGACCAAGCAAAATCTTAACAGCTCTTAAAACTGGAATTCAAAACTTAGTGACCTCTGCAGATACAGGCACTCCTGGTCATTCTCTAGACATCCAGTGAGTGTCAACGATCTCAAACCACAACACTGTCCTTAACAAAACTCTCTACTTCAGACTAACAACTATCTTAAATTTCATCCAAACACTGACATATAATTTCCATTTCTACATTCAATTAATCTATTCTTCTATGTTCCTTTTGTAGAACATTTACTAATACTCCATCACTATTAATCATTTTTAGCAACACAGTCACTTCCTCACATAATGATACAATCCAAAACAAAATACCTTCAGTTCATTTACAACCACTTACAACTCTCAAAATCTCAGTATGATCACTTGTAACCTTCTTGCAAATACGACAAACCATCAAGAAATTACCAACTCGTGGGTAAGAGAGTCATCAAATGTAAAGCCTCAGTATAGGAGATTAGTCACAAGCAAGACATCAACATCTCACTGTCCAATCCCAGGTCTCAACTTTCCTACACTCTTACAAGCCTTCATCAACATCACCTCTTCTCACACTCAGTACATTTAATCATGATTCTGCATTTCTGAGGTGGAGTTTAGATAAACATACAATATACATTATGGTTTCTCAAGCTAGGAAGCAATACTCTAATATGTAGTACGGTAAGTCATAAAGATGTTCAGTAATTACAAGAAGAGAATACAGTACCAATATTTGCAGCGGCTCTTTCATAATTATTACATATGACGGATAATAGATATCAGGAGGCCAAAATATAGTAAATCGACAAACGCTAATAAGATTCTAGCGAGTGACACAGCAAATAAACATGCTAATTAAGCAAAGCATCATGGTCTGGCAGCATCACCACACACTCAGCGCTCACTGAACCACACCCTGGCGGGTCTTGGATGACCGTTTGGGAGCCTCTCGCAGTCCTTGGTTCATGTAGTGAAAACTTTCCGGAGAGCCTACAGGAGAGGGTATAAGTCTTGTAACCAACTAAACCATACAATAAGTATATCATTAAAGGTTCACTAAACTCAACGTCTGCTGTAAAACAATAAATATGAAAAAATAAGTAAGAAAAACCATACAGATAGAAATGTTTACTTACTGTACCTGTCTTTTTCAGCCATATTTCACCTCCCACCACAATTAAAGCTAACAACACTTATTACTATATAACTGTACATAAAATATAATCATTGGTCAATTAATCCAACTGATAACATTCCAATAAAGTATTTTCCCACAGCTAAATAATAATTCTGTATTGTACTGAAGGATTTACTTATCAACTTCAATTTAACAATCTTCATTAACCTTCCTGAATGTCACTGAATGAATTAATCTGAGCTTTATACAGTAATCATAAACCTAAAACATAATTCAAAATATAATAAAGAACAAACAACGATGGCAACAGTTCAATTTGATACCGACAATGCAAATGTTTTTGTTAATACATGACTTGAAAGGAAGGAAAGTACTGCAAACTATGATAACCTTTTTTCAACACTTAATGGACTGATAAAAGGGTAAATGTATCACAGAACCTTAAGTACCCAAGAGTTTGTTCACTTCAGGAGAAAAGCTGTCGCCTTCATCTTGACCATCAGAGGACGTGCCAGGTCCACATGTTTAACCTGATGTGCACTATGCCACATATATGTACACTCACTCCAGAAACTATCATTACAGAGGGGTCCCATGACTTTCACAGTGAACACCATGACCTGTTGTCTCGGTAAGGTTGTCAAAATCCTTCGCTCATTGTGTCATAATTGTCTCACACAAAATCGGAATGATACTTTCTGGAGGCGAAATACAAGGGTCACTGGAGGAGCCAACAGGTATTCAAATGAGGGATAATATATTCATAATCACCTAAAAACTTATAACCTCAAACATTATTCACTTGTTACATACCAACTACTTCTATCCTCACTTCATTTGGTTTTTCATTCAGACCAAAGTTTCCAAGTACTGTAATGACTGACTGGTATGTCTTCAAACACCACTTTTCTGCTTCTGAAATATTACCATTAACAACAGACCCCCACCGGCAGAACACTCACCTAATTTCAGATGCTTCAGCTTTTCACCTGATGATGCAGAACACAACTGGTAAAATATGTGTCAATTTCTCTCCTCTGGAGCCTTAAAAAAAACACAAGTGAGATATAAGACAGGTGTTCAGTTGACTAATAGTTCATGTAAAAGTTAATAAAAACACATGTTCGATTAGTGAACTCTACTTGAATAAATTGGTAATAATAAAAAAAATTAATTTACTGCAATGCTGGTCTTGGATTGATGCAAATATTCTGCTTATAATGCATGAAATCTCCCTGAATCAGAAGAAAAAAGAGAAAGAAAAGACTAGAGAGAAAGAGAGACTAGAGAAAAAATAGACTAGAGGAGGGGCAGCAAAATTCTCCTACACATCTCACCTGAAAGACAACACGGATTTTTTCCAAGAGGTAAATTTCTGTTGGCGCCCATTATGCTATATTTACGTGTGAAATCCAGCTCTATATATTTTCCAAAACGAACTGTTGTCATTCCTCGCCGCTTTTGCGTTACCATTCGAAGAAGACAGAATGTGATTAGAAGAAAGCCCTGTTTTAATGATACCCCATCTATTAAAATATGATTCTCAACTACCCTCCTGTCATCCTTTTAACTATCATCCTCAAAGGGTTAAAACTATCATCCAGAATCAACTAAACCATTATCCTAAGCATTTTAAACTATCATACTGACATACCATTGCATTCAGAGAGTTACCATAATTTCTAAACTAAAGATTATATTACAGTGATTACAATACAGCCACACATCACATTACTCACCAGGACACACTTCACACTCACCTACAGTACCACCTTATAACTCAACATAACCCAACACTCCTCTGACTGACTCGCCACCAGGACAACATCAGTCACCTCACCTCATTATAGGATCTGATCACAGATCTTTTTCGATCTGTGTCTCCGAGTCTGAGCCGCCACGCCAAAGTACCTCATAGCGCATTTATGGCGACACTGTCTTGCCAGCGCCCGGACTCTCCTGACACGATGATGCTTTGGCCTTTGTTTTCCCTGGAGAGAAAAAGAGGACAGTTACCAGTTTCAAAAGGTGATAATTTCAAATGAATTTTAGGTTAATTTCATGTTAGGTTAGGTTAGATTATGTTAAATTCTGGTAATCTATCAGAGGTTGCTAGGTTACGATCGCTTATCTAAGTTAGGCAGTGAAATAACTCCGTACATACATGAACAAACAGACACAGAAAATAACCAATCATGCATCAGAATCAATACAGTAATCTATTTAACTGTTGAATACCTGATAATTATACAGTACTGCAATATGATAATACAGTATACATAATGCAAGTCAATCTTCACTGTAACCACCATTCTGTAGCTTAACACGTGACACCTAATTGTTATACATCTCAAAGAACAAAAACCTATACTGTATAAACAATTTACTTGCAACTCAATAATCACATAAATGGTTAATAATAATAATAATAAAGTTACCTCTCCATTTGTGTGAACGCTTCTTCTGCAACAGCAAAGATAGAGAATGAAGTCACCCATGGAGTGGCCTTTATAAGCTGAGATAGTGTCCGGCCATAGATAGAGTTCCTCATAGGATTGATAGCCACAAGAAACGATTCCTGTAGACGAGAATACATTACTGTACAGCCATCTAACAGATCTTCTTGGCAGCAACATACAACATATTTTCTACAGGTTGTACATCAAACCTGAAATGCTTGGAACCAGAGCCACTTTTGGAACTGAAATTTACGTTACCTAAAGATCATCATAAGAAAAAAATGATATTTCTACTAAACACCAAATAAAATATAGCAATTATAAGTTAGGTCAAAGTAGGTTATTCAGCTGAGAACTGCAAAATGTCATTCAACTTCACATTAAACTCAACCTAACCTGATCTAACCTAACCTTCCCGAACCTATAGACAACAAAACCACCACAACCTCACCGCAGTACGTAGATGGCATTGTGTTGCAGAAACGCACTTGTAGGTTGTAGAGGACAGCAGGCTCGTGGAGGTAAGAGAGCCAGGTGAGGTCATTTTCGCCTATGAGAATATCAGGGTCTAGGTGGGAGATGCTCATCACTCTTAACCTTGATGTCATCAGTCTGGAGCGAGACGATTATTATTAACTATGAGACATAATATATTTACTTAACCTGAGCTTCCACATGCCAGATTTAATGAGTCTTTGATCAGATTTCATAAGACTTTTCCATCAGATTTCAATATACAGTACCTTTGATCAAATTTTATAATACCTTTGATCAGATTACATAAGTTTTGATCAGATTTTATAAAGATTTCATACTGTAGTATAGTGTACTATTTTTTATCATATTTCACACTACATCAGCACATTACAGGTCCTAGTGACATTCGAAATGGCCAAAAAAATAAATAAAAATAAAAATCTACACACATGACTTCCACAAGATCTGAATAAACAAACCCATGCATCATATATTCTGTACTGTAACATTTTATTATTTCATCAATTGTATATGTAAATAAGGGACACGCCAACCACTCCAAAGACATCAAGTGAGATCCTGTACAAATATGTGGTTTTCAAAGTCATTTATCATCATCTACAAGAATCTGCAAGACAAAAATAGTTAGGTACTGTGGACAGACGGTGGCCAGATGGACTCACAGATGGCTAACACTGTCCTTTTAGTTCTCAAGGCCAAGAGGAGAAGAGGAAGAATGCAAGCCCAGAAATTTTTGGGAAAAGACACCTACAAGCTCTGACCTGCCTCATTGTACCAAACTAAAGTATTCATGCTCCTGCTGACCATCTAATACAATAGTATACATACAGGTATACGTCGCTGTATGTTGGACATGCATTAATGAAATGTGTGACATTAAGTGAAGCAATGTACAGTGTATTGAATATAAGTAGGGGTTACATTCCCTGGGGACATTTCTGATAAAAAATTTTACTGAAATATTAATTTAATGTCTAGCAGTACACTACGTTTATGATGACCAAAAACTAATAAGTAGTGTACAGATTAATGTTTAAATATCTTTATATATATTGGGTTGTATAATTCCACAACAACTGAGCAATAATCAATGTACAGTAATGACCCAAAGGCACTCTCTTCACCTGCAGGAGTATAGTATAAGGTCCTGTATGTATGAGAGAATTTTTTTTAACTTTGGCTAATATGATTATCATTATTATTCCACACCTTTTATATTAATGAACTGGAAATGTTTAAATCATGGCGTGAAAAATATTAAGCACAGTATAGATAATTTAACAGGACATTCACTTCACAGGACCTCTTTTCCACGTGTTCAGTATTAAAAGAATCACTAATGTGTAACTAATTTTTGTGCAATAAGAAGTGATCCTATACACTAATTTCTGTATACCCTGAATATCATTGTTTAATATGCTTTCATTTTGTAGGACTGTACCTGTAACATGTATCTCACACGAAGCTTGATGTTTGACTAAAATGTACATGCATGTATACAGATTCTCACATACCAAGATGCAGGTTCTTCCCTTTACCCCAAACTAGTAATAAACAATAAAAAAGGCAGACATAACAATAGATTTTGTCAGAACTGTACCCATAACAAACCACGGACTGTACTTACCAATAAACACACCAAATATACAACAGTGACATAGAAATAAAGACAAACATCGGGTCGCCATATTATCACAACTAAACTTAACCATGCCGTGTGCAATAAGATCCTCAAGTGAGCCTGACTTACGCGCTGAACCCCCTGGGTGAGACCAACAGCAGACAGCAAGAGTAGGAAATAGTTCAAGCAGAGCCAACAAGTACAGGTGTAGGTGGAAGAAGAACTGGTCAATACCACTCAAGGGGTAAAAGATGTCTAAAGCCTTGAAGTTACTGGTAAATAAACTAATGAGAAGAAACAGATTACGGAAAAGTTAGGAGTTACCCGAAGAGCGATTAGTACCGGTACTGATGAAGAGAATCATTTAAATAATCAAAGTCAGTACAAGATGATAAGCATTAAGGATCCAACATAACAAGAAGCAAATGTTCCTATTGTACTCACTCTCTCCAGCAGTCTTAAAAACTAATAATTAAATAAATCTAAATACAGTTAGTAAAGCTTTCATATTCTCCTAATTCAAAATATACAGTAATAACTTCTAAGATATGAGCCAGTGTACCAACATACTTCTAAAAATAGAGATTTGATCCTGAAGTTCCATTCCATATGTAATCCTAGATTCGGGAACTTGCATACTATCCCACTGGGTCTACAAGATTACCACCTCTCGACGATGGCAAATGGGATTGGATTAACTCCAGAACACACATACACATCTTCCTATTGAGACCAGATCCCTTAAAAAAAGTTTTGGAAAAGGCAGTCCTCTTATAGTTGAAAACAATGAGAGAGGAAATGAGGTAAACCAATTTCTATGTGGCCTAAATGACACCAACACTCTAGGAGGACAATAGATAAGTCTGTTTTATATACAGTATTTCAATCAAAGGAAATATCCCCCCAAGCTCTGACAATGCAAGTAGATCTTATCATTGGGTTGACTCCTAAAAAACAATCACGCTGTCCACCTCCTTCCTCAACAAAGCCTCTATCATAACACTGGTCAGCCCTGCAACATGTGACATAACAGGGAAGTTTTGGACAAACTGAAGCCCCTCTTTAAAGGTTCCCAGAAAGGTCTTCATTTTCTCACACAAACAAAAAATGCCGAGAAAAGAGTGTTACAGTAAAAAACCAGGTTAGCTACACCCTACACACCTATGCATGTGAGGTCTGTTATCTGGCATTCAATATTTCATCTTACGAGTCACGTGGCGTTCAAAATGGAACATAAAAGATGAAGTCATAACTAGACAACATCGAAATGCAAGTTGAAACAAACCATGAACTTGTTACATGTTCAGGAGTGCAATGTAAATAAAGGGAAACCTTAGTAAAATCCTCTGAGGTGCCTTCCCTGGGGTATAAAGCCTTAGTCATTCATACAAGCAGAGCATTACCCAGGGTCACTGTGTACAGGAGGGAGAAATAAGACTTACAGTTGCAGCTCTTTGTTCCCAGTGTGACAACCTTACTTACGGTAGCCTGAGACATAATGTATGAAAATGGGCTAAAAAATACTGTAAGCAGCAGTGAGTCACACACTTACCCGCCCATAAAATACTGTACTACGTTTTATAAGCAACACCTAGATCTATGTACGGTAGTTCCAGCTTATAACACACCAATACTGTGTTATATATGCAGAAGAAGGCTAATATTTACCTCTCCTGCAATACTTGACCTTTGTAACTAGCCTAAAGAGAAAAACTTTGACCCGCCTAAAATGCGCTTGACATAATGACATTTTTGGCATTGTCAAATATTCATCATTAATTCCCACACTCTCTTAACTTTATATAATACCTAAACATTAATCTTAAAAGGTTATATACAAAATAAAACAGGTATTTTCTATTCAATCATCAAATAAGTTGGAACATCATATCGTCAATGGAACTAAGAACTGTTAATATCACCGTAGCTAAATTGTAAGGTCACCTACAGTAATTATTTCACACTGACAATTTATATTTAATTCCCTTCGTCAAGTGAGAAAGGGAAGTAGCTATGGAAGAAAGAAGGATGGATGGATGGATGGATGGATGAACGGATGGATGGATGAAAGGATGGATGAATAGAAGTATGGATGGCGAGAATACAGTACCTGGAGTTCTCATAGATGACGGCCACCAGATGACTCTTGTAGTCCTTGGTGAGCTCGGCGCAGCGCCACACTTGCTCCTGGTCGGGGATCCATACGCGGGCGCCCTGACGACAAAACACACATACAATCAATATCTACAACCATTCACCTTTTTAACTGTTATTTGACTGTTAGCTGTGGTGGTCAAGCCCTATAATACCACTCACTCTAAGCTGACTGTTAACTGTAGTAATCAAGTTTATAATGCCCCTGAGAACTGATTTTAAATACCCCATTCACTTTTTAACTGTTATTTGACTGTTAACTGAGGTGACTGCTTATAATGCTCCTGAGAACTGACTGTTTATAATACCCCGACTGTTAACTGTGGTAATCAACAGACTTTAACCGTTATATGGCTGTTAACAATAGTATTACGTTTTATTATGACACTTCATTTAACCAGACTGTTAACTGTGGTAATTAAGGCTGTATAACAACACTCACTGATAACATTCCTAACGGTCTCCAGTTCTAAATATGACAAAATATATAGAAGGAAAATTTGCCACAGATCTTAATAGTAACTTAGAACACACATTAAACTGTTATGCACGTATTGTTATTATATCTAGTAATTCTTTATTATTACACAATAAGCGTCATGCAATAGATTGGGAGTAAATAATGCTAAATGTACTTAAGTAAAACCTCTATTTAATGGACTATATGGAGAGGTAAATCCGTTATATAGAGAAGTCCGTTATATGGAGGTTTCAATGGTAATGTTAATAAAAGATTAAAAATCAACTATCATTCAAAACATTCTTAATCTGAACGACGTACATAAAATTACCAAGTGAGGGAGAGCAATGGTTCTGACCTGACCTTACTTGACTCCCAGCCCTCACTACTGAACTACTACACACGTCAGGTCACTCTTAATTAATGACCTACATTGTACCGGGTTATAGGCTACTGTGCTTATATACTAATACATATAACTTTGTTTTCAACAGAGGAAAGAAAAAAAGACACAAAGAGACAGACAAAAAGAAGAAAAAGAAAGAAAAAACTATTCCATTCCTGGGACTAAACATTATATCAAATTATCTTAGCCCCGCTTTTATTATAATCAAAGGCTATTAAATAGTAAACAAAAAACAAACACACTGAAGTAAAAAATATCCCTTCAGTAGGTCCAGTGAGAGACGTACTGTAGTGTAATGATGATAATGATAATGATAATGATAATAATAATAATAATAATAATAATAATATTAATAAACGGTTTATTAATAGAGTTGCAGCCAGGCTGAAAATATACAAACTTACAAGTGATTTAGACATAATGATAAACGTTCAATACATTTACAGGGCTGTACAGTACATAAACCAGGAGTTGTTTATTATTTTAACATTAGATGGGATGGTGCTGTTCTTATATCTATCAGTGCGGCTCTTATGGGCTGAATTTTGTTGTAGTGGCGGACTGGAGCAGGTGGGCGGGGGACTGTCGGTGGCAGGGTGGCGATGACAGGATTGTGCAGTATCCACTGCCAAACCCTGCTAGTGCGTGGTGGTCACAAGGGAGGGCATTTCAGGAGAGAGCGTTGGTGTAGCCGGAGTAGTCTGCGCCGAGCATGATTCTGCAGGCCCTTTTTACCTTCTTCTAGCTGACGTTGTTGGGTAGAGTTGAGAGAAGACGACCAGGCTAGTGACGCATACGTTAATTTGGGGAGAATAAATGCGTTGTAGATTGTCCCAGCTTCCGACGTGGGTGTCCCAAGTGACCCGAGTCGTCAGAAGATGTAGAGTCGGCACGAGGCTGCCTTGAGTGTGTGTGTGTGTGTGTGTGTCAGTTTATCCTGGGATATTGAACACCGCCTCTGCCACCTTCAGTAAGCCTGGCTCCATATTGCGTCACTCCGCACCGCCCACCCTATGACGTCAGCCTATAAGACCGTTATTGGTGCATACTGACGGCAGCGGCGGCCAGTCAGACCCAGAAGCCGTAGTGAGTGTACGTCACTAACAACAACACCTACGTAAATTACCTACATAAAACCTTAATTGAATTTCTTATAACCATCTATTATTAGTCGAATATAAATATAGGTATAAAAAATAATAGCGAAAATAATAGACCAAAAAAGAGTAGCTTATTACGTCAGATTTAAGAAGCATATCCACCACTAAAAACATTCCTTCCCCACCACTACTACTCAACAAACAGCAAACAAACCATAAAAATAAAACAACGAAATAGTTTGTTGTACATTATATAAACAAAACAAACCCCCTAAATACTATACAAAGTTTCTAACCATTATTACTGAAAGACCAGCCATTTGTTTTAATCCACGAGTAAATTAAAAGAAACTCTGTCATCTCAGAAATGTTCACCTCCACCACGAAATGACAACAGGGTCAATCTAACACCACGAAAATAAAGCTGTGGTTAGTTAGGTTAATGGTAGGTTTGGTTTCAGGTTAGGTTAATGGTAGGTTTGGTTTGTTAGTTAGGTTAATGGTAGGTTTGGTTTGGTTAGGTTAGGTTTGTTTGGTTAGGTTAGGTTAATGGTAGGTTTGGTTTGGTTAGGTTAATGGTAGGTTTGGTTTGCTAGGTTAGTTTAATTGCAGGTTTGGTTTGGTTAGGTTAGGTTAATGGTAGGTTTGGTTTGGTTAGGTTAGGTTAATGGTAGGTTTGGTTTGCTAGGTTTATATATCTCTGGTAATGGGAACTTTCTTTATTATTAAAAACACACAGTTCTTATACCCTTTTTCTCTAACAGTCTGGGAAGCTGTGTCTGCAAGTGAAATCTAGTGTGTTGTCTGGCTGTGTGTGTGTGTCTGGCTGTGTGTGTGTCTGGCTGTGTGTGTGTCTGGCTGTGTGTGTCTGGCTGTGTGTGTGTCTGCATGTGTGTGTCTGGCTGTGTGTGTGTCTGGCTGTGTGTGTCTGGCTGTGTGTGTCTGGCTGTGTGTGTGTCTGGCTGTGTGTGTGTTTGGCTGTGTGTGTGTGTCTGGCTGTGTGTGTGTGTGTCTGGCTGTGTGTGTGTCTGGCTGTGTGTGTGTCTGGCTGTGTGTGTGTCTGGCTGTGTGTGTGTCTGGCTGTGTGTGTGTCTGGCTGTGTGTGTTCTGGCTGTGTGTGTGTGTGGCTGTGTGTGTGTCTGGCTGTGTGTGTGTCTGGCTGTGTGTGTGTCTGGCTGTGTGTCTGGCTGTGTGTGTCTGGCTGTGTGTGTCTGGCTGTGTGTGTGTCTGGCTGTGTGTGTGTGTGTTGATTGTGTGTTAGCTGCATAACACTGCGGCTATCAGCCTCGATGTGGCGGTCATCTTGCGGCCTATTACCTCACCTTCCTACCTCCTCCTCTCTCTCTCCCACCTCCTCCTCCCCTTCCCACCTCCTCCTCCCTCTTCCTACCTCCTCCCTCCCTCTCTTCCTACCTTCTCCTCCTCCTCTTCCCACCTTCTCCCTCCTCCCACCTCCCTCCCACCCTTCCCACCTCCTCCTCCTCCCTTCCCACCTCCTCCTCCCTCTTCCCACCTCCTCCTCCCTCTTCCCACCTCCTCCCACCTCTTCCCCTCCCTCCTCCTCCTCCTCTCCTCTTCCTACCTCCCTCCTCCTCCCTCTTCCCCACCTCCTCCTCCTCCCTCCCCACCTCCTCCTCCCTCTTCCTACCTCCTCCTCCCTCCTCTTCCCACCTCCTCCCTCTTCCCCACCTCCTCCCCACCTCTCTTCCCACCTCCTCCTCCTCTCTCACCTCCTCCTCCCTCTCTTCCTACCTCCTCCTCCCTTCCACCTCCTCCTCCCTCCACCTCCTCCTCCTCTTCCTCCCTCCCTTCCCACCCTCCTCCTCCCTCCCCCTTCCCCACCTCCTCCTCCCTTCACCTCCTCCCTCCCCCTTCCCCACCCTCCCTCCCTCCCTTCCCTACCTCCTCCCCTCCCTCTTCCCACCTCCTCCTCCCTCCCTTCCCTACCCTCCTCCTCCCCCTCTCCCCTACCGCCTCCTCCCTCTCTTCCCACCTCCTCCTCTTCCCACCCTCCTCCTCCCTCCTTCCCACCTCCTCCCCCTTCCCACCTCCTCCTCCCCCTTCCTACCTCCTTCCTACCTTCTCCATCACTATTCATAGACTCTACACGCACGCACGCACGCACACACGCACGCACGCACGCACGCACGCACGCACACACACACACACACACACACACACACACACACACACACACACACACACACACACACACACACACACACACACACACACACACACACACACACACACACACAGTAATGGTGTGGAAGCATAACAAAAGAGTAACTGTAGCCAGATGAAATAACTGTAGATCAGAGAGAGAGAGAGAGAGAGAGAGAGAGAGAGAGAGAGAGAGAGAGAGAGAGAGAGAGAGAGAGAGTACCCCTCTGTCCTCACTATCGTTTTTCTATGGTACACAACACAACACCTACTGAGGAGAGGTACAGAAATGGGGAGGAGGAAGAAGAGGAAGAAGGAGGAAGAAGGAAGAGATGAGGAGAATAGACGTCCCACTGCGCACTTCCTCCTTCTGTCTCACCTCACCGCCACTCTCTCACATACTGCGTCTCATTTGTAGTTAAATCTCTCACCTTAAAATTGAACACCACTAGTTTCTAGGAAGGTTAGGTTAGGTTGCAATGCTGTGTCAACACCTACGGCCCCCACCTGCCACGGTTCACTACACACACACACACACACACACACACACACACACACACACACACACACACACACACACACACACACACACACAACACACACACGAGTGCCGTAAAAAGTTCATATAATTCTAAAAGAAAAAGTTTGCGTTTACTTCTACAATACTAAACTTTCTTCCATGTGAACGTGTCTGTCTGTCACTGGCGGCAAACATTTGTAAAACATTCATGTGATCTCGTCTGGTGTGGTGCGGCAGCATCACCAAGAGGGTTCATAGTGTGTGTGATATGGTGCACTGCGCTCCGTCGTTCGTCATCAGTCAGCATCATGCGCATAACTCTCCACTCTCTCTCTCTTGTATTCTGTCTCTATTATACTCTCTCTCTCTCTCTCATGATCTTTCTGTATTCTGTCTCCTTTATACTCTCTCTCTCTCCCTCCATTCTTCCTCCCATGCATACAGCTACCCACTTCTCAAACACTATTTCCAGACGATCCTCTAGTGCATAGACGTAACCTTTCACTGTCTGTTCAATTGACAACAGATCAGAATACAACACCATTTCTCTCGTCTATAAATAAACCAACCTGAATATTTTACCCTGGATTTATAACAAGTGAGCGCCTCTACCTTCCTATTGGGTGGTGGAAATTGTAACTTAATACTCGTCCCTGTGAGAATAATTGAATGACAAGTGGCGCCATCCTTACCCATCAAGTGGTGAAAATTGAAACTAAATACTTGTAACTGTGAGAATAATTGAATGACAAGTGGCGCCATCCTTACCCATCTGGTAAATTGAAAATTAAAACTAATACTTGTAACTGTGAGAATAATTGAATGACAAGTGGCGCCATCCTTACCCATCTGGTGGTGAAATTGAAACTAAATACTTGTAACTGTGAGAATAATTGAATGACAAGTGGCGCCATCCTTACCCATCTGTGGTGAAAATTGAAACCAAATACTTGTAACTGTGAGAATAATTGAATGACAAGAATTCGTCATCCTTTCCATCTGGTGGTGAAAATTGAAACCAAATACTTGTAACTGTGAGAATAATTGAATGACAAGTGGCGCCATCCTTTCCCATCTGGTGGACTAAATACTCGTCACTGAAAATAATTAATTACACTCTTTTACCCAATAATCTATAAAACTGTCAAACTAAACCAAAAATAATAATAAATAAGAGGATACTTGAATATTTTTTTACCCAGATTTACAAGCTAGAATAATCTTAAAACGACAACAATAAATTGAGTTATCACAGAGAAACGACTTGTGATAGGTATGACTAACATAAAGTGACGAACGTAATAAATACTACCACATCCCCGTTCGTGCATCAGATAGGCCAATTTGAACATCCGTGTGTGTGTGTGTGTGTGTGTCACCCCATCTACTTTAACACAGCCGAGGTAAAGGTCTCTCTATAATAGTGAGGCAGCAGTATATATAAGGTGGTGGGCGGCCTGGTGTGAGGAGTGTTGTGGGCGACCTGGTGTGGGTGTGTTGTGTAGGTGTGTTGTGGGCGTCTGGTGTGGGAGGTGTTATGGGCGTCGTGGTGTGGGAGTGTTGTGGGCGACCTGGTGTGTGGGTGTGCTGTGGGCGGCCTGGTGCTCTGTCAGGTTGCCGCCTCACCACCATCAACACACAAACCTTAAGCGCCGGCAGGTTGATTTGAGCACGACCTCCCCTCCTACTCCCCCTCACGTTCCTGCTCATGCTGTGCCTTCCCCTTCTGTACCCTCTCCACCCCACCTGTATGCCCCAACCTGTCTCCTACTCTTAGGATGGCCAGCTCTAGAGCCACATAAATTTATTCAAGGTGTAGAATTATACAGTCGCCAACCACAACCACACACCCTGAGTTAACAGGCTGTATGGCTCAATGTCAAGGCATAACCCGGAAGACGGACAACTCCCAACTGCACTGGCTAACCATACCCCTGGCCACGAACCCCAAATCGATTGACATCCAGGTCCCCAATTACTGCTGGGTAGACAAGAGGCAAATGGCAAAAACTTACACACACACACACACACACACACACAATAAACTATCGAGAAAGTCATCCAATTAATTAACAGGTGGATGATCGTAAACACCTGAGCAAAAGACGTGTGGTGTCTTGTGTGTGTGTGTATGTATGTATGTATGTATGTATGTATGTATGTATGTATGTATGTGTGTGTGTGTATGTATGTAAGTATGTATGTATGTATGTATGTATGTATGTGTGTGTGTGTATGTATGTATGTATGTGTGTATGTATGTGTGTGTGTGTGTCTTGTCCTACGGTTTGCCCTACACGTCTACGGAGGACAAATCGTCTAAAAATATCTCCCCCTCCCATAAATGTTGTGTCTCTCATTCACATCCACTGAAACCTAAAACCTTCTGAAATAGCACCCGGCCGCTGTCTATTGATGTTAGTGTTTACCAGACGAAGAAGGTGAGGAGGGGGGGCAGGGGGTGGAGGGGCGCGGTGGGGATCAGAAGGAAGGTTTCGGACATCCAACACAAGAACTAATGAGGATTCCAAACCCTTGTAGATGAAGGTAAAGAAAGAGGGTTCCAATGGGTCTATAGGCTTCCTCGGAGAATGGTAAAGAGGGTTCCAGTGGGCTCTATAGGCTTCTCGGAGAATGGTAAAGAGGGTTCCAGTGGGGCTCTATAGGCTTCCCCGGAAATGGAAGAGGGTTCCAGGGCTCTATAGGCTGGAGAATGGTAAAGAGGGTTCCAGTGGGCTCTATAGGCTTCTCGGAGAATGGTAAAGAGGGTTCCAGTGGGCTCTATAGGTTGGAGAATGGTAAAGAGGGTTCCAGTGGGCTCTATAGCCTCGGAAAATGGTAAAGAGGGTTCCAGTGGGCTCATAGGCTTCCTCGAGAATGGTAAAGAGGGTTCCAGTGGGCTCTATAGGTTTCTCGGAAAATGGTAAAGAGGGTTCCAGTGGGCTCTATAGGCCTCGGAGAATGGTAAAGAGGGTTCCAATGGGCCCTATAGGCTTCCTCGGAGAAGAGGGTTCCAGTGGGCTCTATAGGCTTCCTGGAGAATGGTAAAGAGGGTTCCAGGGCTCTATAGGCTTCCTCGAGAATGGTAAAGAGGGTTCCAGTGGGCTCTATAGGCCTCGGAGAATGGTAAAGAGGGTTCCAGTGGGCTCTATAGGCTTCCTCGAAAATGGTAAAGAGGGTTCCAGTGGGCTCTATAGGCTTCCTCGGAGAATGGTAAAGAGGGTTCCAGGGCTCCTATAGGCTTCCTCGGAAGCAGTAAAGAGGGTCCAGTGGGCTCTATAGGCTTCCTCGGAGAATGTAAAGAGGGTTCCAGTGGGCCCCAGGCTTCTCGGAGAATGGTAAAGAGGGTTCCAGTGGGCTCTATAGGCTTCCTCGGAGAATGGTAAAGAGGGTTCCAGTGGGCCCTATAGGCTTCTCGGAGAATGGTAAAGAGGGTTCCAGTGGGGCCCTATAGGCTTCTCGGAGAATGGTAAAGAGGGTTCCAGTGGGCTCTATAGGCTTCTCGGAGAATGGTAAAGAGGGTTCCAGGGCTCTAGGCTTCCTCGGAGAATGGTAAAGAGGGTTCCAGTGGGCCCTATAGGCTTCTCGGAGAATGGTAAAGAGGGTTCCAGTGGGCCCTATAGGCTTCTCGGAGAATGGTAAAGAGGGTTCCAGTGGGCCCTATAGGCTTCCTCGGAGAATGGTAAAGAGGGTTCCAGTGGGCCCATAGCTTCCTCGAATGGTAAAGAGGGTTCCAGTGGCTCTATAGGCTTCTCGGAGAATGGTAAAGAGGGTTCCAGTGGGCTCTATAGGCTTCTCGGAGAATGGTAAAGAGGGTTCCAGTGGGCTTCCTATAGGCTTCCTCGGAGAATGGTAAAGAGGGGTTCCAGTGGGCCCTATAGGTTCCTCGAATGGTAAAGAGGGTTCCAGTGGGCTCCATAGGCTCTCGGAGAATGGTAAAGAGGGTTCCAGTGGCCCTATAGGCTTCGGAGAATGGTAAAGAGGGTTCCAGTGGGCCTCTCGAGAATGGTAAAGAGGGTTCCAGGGCTCTATAGGCTTCCTCGGAGAATGGTAAAGAGGGTTCCAGTGGGCCCTATAGGCTTCCTCGGAGAATGGTAAAGAGGGTTCCAGGGCCCTATAGGCCTCGGAGAATGGTAAAGAGGGTTCCAGTGGGCCCTATAGGCTTCCTCGGAGAATGGTAAAGAGGTTCCAGTGGGCTCTATAGGCTTCCTCGGAGAATGGTAAAGAGGGTTCCAGTGGGCTCTAGGCTTCCTCGGAGAATGGTAAAGAGGGTTCCAGTGGGCTCTATAGGCTTCCTCGGAGAATGGTAAAGAGGGTTCCAGTGGGCTCTATAGGCCCTCGAGAATGGTAAAGAGGGTTCCAGTGGGGCTCATAGGCCTCGGAGAATGGTAAAGAGGGTTCCAGTGGGCCTCAGCTTCCTCGGAGAATGGTAAAGAGGGTTCCAGGTTCTAGGCTTCCTCGGAATGGTAAAGAGGTTCCAGGGCTCTATAGGCTTCCTGAGAATGGTAAAGAGTTCCAAGGGCCTCCAGCCTCGGAGAATGAAGAGTCTCCAGGGCAGGCTTCCCGAGAATGGTAAAGAGGGTTCCAGTGGGCTCTATAGGCTTCCTCGAATGGTAAAGAGGGTTCCAGTGGGCTCTATAGGCTTCCTCGGAGAATGAGGCCAGTGGGCTCTATAGGCTTCCTGGAGAATGGTAAAGAGGGTTCCAGTGGGCTCTATAGGCTCTTTCGAGAATGGTAAAGAGGGTTCCAGGGTTTCTAGCCTCAATGGTAAAGAGGGTTCAGTGGGCCCTCCATGGCTCTCGAAGAAAAAGGCAGTGAGCTCCTATAGGCTTCTCGAGAATGGAAAGAGGGTTCCGGGTAGGCTCTGGAGAATGAAAGAGGGTTCCAGGCTCTATAGGCTTCCTGGAGAATGGTAAAGAGGGTTCCAGTGGGCTCTATAGGCTCGGAATGGTAAAGAGGGTTCCAGTGGGCCTCTATAGGCTTCCTCGGAGAATGGTAAAGAGGGTTCCAGTGGGCTCTATAGGCTTCCTCGGAATGGCAAAGAGGTCCAGGGGCTCTATAGGCTCTCTCGGAGAATGGTAAAGAGGGTTCCAGTGGCTTTATAGGCAAGAGGGTTCCAGTAGCTTCCTGAGAAAGAGTTCCAGTGGGCCTATAGGCTTCCTCGGAGAATGGTAAAGAGGGTTCCAGTGGGCTCTATGGGCTTCCTCGGAGAATGTAAAGAGGCCTGGGCTCTATAGGCTTCCTGGAGAATGGTAAAGAGGGTTCCAGTGGGGTCTATAGCCTCGGAGAATGGTAAAGAGGTTCCTGGGCCTATAGGCTTCCTCAGAATGGTAAAGAGGGTTCCAGTGGGCTCTATAGGCTTCTCGGAGAATGGTAAAGAGGCACCGGCTCTAGCTTCCTGAGAATGGTAAAGAGGGTTCCAGTGGCCTTGGGAGAAGCAGGGTCCAGGCTCTATAGGCTTCCTCGGAGAATGGTAAAGAGGGTTCCAGTGGGCTCTCAGAATGTAAAGAGGGTTCCAGGCTCCTATAGGCCTCGAGAAAAGAAGGTTCCAGTGGGCTCTAATAGCCTCGGAGAATGGTAAAGAGGTCCAGTCCAGGGCCTCATAGGCTTCCTCGGAATGGTAAAGAGGGTTCCAGTGGGCTCTATAGCTTCCTCGGAGAATGGTAAAGAGGGTTCCAGTGGGCTCTATAGGCTTCCTCGGAGAATGGTAAAGAGGTTTCCTCAGTGGGCTCCAGTATCCAGCTTCCTCGAGAATGGTAAAGAGGGTCCAGGGCTCTATAGGCTTCTCTCGGAGAATGTAAAGAGGGTCTATAACTTCCCGGAGAATGGTAAAAGGGTCGCTTTGTATATGCTTCCTGGAGAATGGAAAGAGGGTTCCAGTGGGCTCTATAGGCTTCCTCGAGAATGGGTTCCAGTGGCCTATAGGCTTCCTCGGAGAATGTAAAGAGGTGGCTCAGGCTCCCGAGAAGAGGGTTCCAGTGGGCCTATAGGCTTCCTCGAGAATGGTAAAGGTTCCAGTGGGCTCTATAGGCTTCCTCGGAGAAAAGACTTCTATAGGCTTCCTCGAGAATGGTAAAGAGGGTTCCAGTGCTCTATAGCCTCGAGAATGGTAAAAGAGGGTTCCAGTTTCCTCGGGAATGGTAAAGAGGGTTCCATTCTTCAAAGTAAACTCAACCTCCCTCCTCCCACCCAAGGTTTCACGCCTTTATGGCCAGCAGGGTTCCAGGGTTCCAGGGTTCCAGGGTTCAGGGTTCCAAAGCAGGTCCAGGGTTCCAGGGTTCCAAAGTTCCAGGGTTCCAGGGTTTCAGAGTATTTAAAGATATTTCAAAGACTTGTTAAAGGAGAGAGAGAGAGAGAGAGAGAAGAACAATCTCTGAAACAGTAATTGAAGGCTGAGTATAGGTGTCTGAAGGAAGAACAAGAAGAACAAGAGAGAAGAAAGAACAAGAAGAAAATGAAAGAAGAACAAAGAACAAGAACAAGAAAGGAGAAAGAAGAAGGAGAAGAAGAACACGAACAAGAAGATCAAGAAAGAAGGTGGAGAGTATATAAATTTAACCCAATTGTCAGGTCCAGAACAAGCTAAGAAGATCAATACTCACCAAGGGCTCTGGGGCGTGGTGGGCGGGGGGTAGGGGTGGGGGTGGGGGTGTAGGGTGGGGTGTAGGGGGTGAGGGCGGGGTGGGAGGAGAGGGGTGGGGTGGGTGGGGGGTGGGGTGGGGTGGGGTGGGGTGGGGTGGGGTGGGAGGAGGTGGGTGGGGTAGGGGTGGGGTGTAGGGTGGGTGGGGAGGAGGGTCAAGTCATGGGATCACAGCACTTACTGGCGAGAAGCAAAGAGATGGAAGACACAAGACAACAAAAAGAGGAAATATAAGAAGAAGGAACAGAGAAGGATGGAGGAGGGGTAAGAATAGGGTGATGGGGGAGGAGGGTTTTTGAGGAGGAGGTCGAGTGTTAAGGTAGACTGGAGGTAGATTTTAAGCCTTGAGGTAGATTGAATAGAACTTTGGGGTCAAGTCTAAATTAGCCTAAGGACCATAACCTCCTACTTCCCCCCCCTTACCTTCCTGCAGAGACTGAGGAGACCACCAACACACATTAATAATACACACTGCATGACGTTAAGAGCGCATCACAAAAATCTCAATCTCCCAACAGCCTCTCTCTCCCTTCCACCACCATTATCACCCTCCCACCATCATTAACCCCCACCACCACCACTCAACCACACCACTACCCACCAAAGTTACCCCCTCCTCCTCCTCCTCCCTCCTCCTCATCCCTCCTTCTCCAACACGTACAGTACACAACACGTACAGTACACAACACGTAACAGTACACAACACGTACAGTGTACACGACGTACAGCACACACAACAACACGTAATAGTACACAACACGTACAGTACACAACACGTACAGTACACAACACGTACAGTACACAACACGTACAGTACACAACACGTACAGTACACAACACGTACAGTACACAACACGTACAGTACACACAATATATAGTTCGCCCCCATTCCCTTCCCCTAGATAGATCAACAAAGACAATACAGAAATATACGGATAAATGTCTCGTTATGTCTCGTAATGTTTCGTAATGTCTCGTAATGTCTCGTTATGTCTCGTTATGTCTCGTAATGTCTCGTTATGTCTCGTAATGTCTCGAAATGTCTCGTTATGTCTCGTAATGTCACGTAATGTTTCGTAATGTCTCGTTATGTCTCGTAATGTCTCGTAATGTCTCGTTATGTCTCGTAATGTCTCGTTATGTCTCGTAATGTCTCGTTATGTCTCGTAATGTCTCGAAATGTCTCGTAATGTCTCGTAATGTCTCGTTATGTCTCGTTATGATGAACCATTAACCGTACTGGCGTTATCCGCGTTACCGGCCGTTACCACCATAGGACACAACAGCGCAAGACATATTTCGTTACAGTAAACACCTCCCGATACCGGACTTTTCGGTATAGTGACGGATACAGTAAAGTTAGTAAACCCTCTCAATACCGGACTTATCAGTATAGAAATAAAGAAAGATTGTATGGAGAAAATAGAATGAAAGAAAGAAAGAAACAAAGGAAGGAAGGAAGGAAGGAAGGAAGGAAGGAAGGAAGGAAGGAAGGAAGGAAGGAAGGAAGGAAGGAAGGTGACCCCCCCCAATGTAAACAACCTCTCATACTAAACACTGGACAACACAAAAGAATTTACACAGCATTAATTAACCCCAAATTTACTATCGAGAATATCCCTTTCAACCTGACCCACATGACCTTGAAGTGACACGTGTTTAACCTGACCTAACCTGAGCCAGATGACCTTACATAAAGTGGGTAATACCGATTTTCAAGAAGGGGGATAGATTACTATCCTCTAACTACCGCCCAATCAGTCTAACATCAATAGTAGGCAAATTACTGGAAGCAATCATTTCAAACTCTATTCGAAATCACCTGGAGAAGCACCGATTGATCAATGATTCCCAGCATGGCTTCACAAGCGGAGGTTCTTGTCTAACTAATCTATTAACATTCTTTTCATCAGTTTTCGAATCGGTGGACGAGGGCAATTATGATGTGGTATATCTGACTTTTTGCAAAGCTCTTCAGAGTCCTACGAAAGACTAATTAGAAAGGTAGAAGCTCATGGCATCAAAGGTGACATCCTTAAATGGATTAGGGCGTGGTTACAGGACAGGAAACAGCGAGTGAGCATTAACGGCACTAAATCGCATTGGAGCAACGTCACAAGTGGAGTTCCCCAAGGCTCAGTACTTGGGCCATTATTATATATTATATACATAAACGACATAAATATCGGCATAGACAGCAACATAAGTAAATTTGCTGACGACACTAAAATAGGACGTGTAATTAAATCTGACGAGGACTCCGCAAAACTACAGGAAGATCTAAAACAAATTTTCGAATGGTCTGAAAAATGACAGATGAAATTCAACGTGGACGAATGTAAAGTACTCAGTATAGAGATGTAAACAGGGAAACCAGATACCAGATGAACAACGATGCCATAGAGAAATCCGACTGCGAGAGAGATTTAGGAGTAATGATAAGTAGGAACCTTAAGCCAAGTAAACAATGTGTTTTTGCTCGTAACAAGGCTAATAAAGTACTTGGGTTCATACAAAGGAGTGTTAGTTACAAGACTGGCGAGGTCATCCTAAAACTGTATCTTGCTCTTGTGAGACCACACCTGGATTACGCAGTTCAGTTCTGGTCACCGTATTACAGAATGGATATAGAATCATTGGAAAGAATTCAGAGGAGAATGACAAGACTAATCCCGGGCATTAGGAACCTTGAGTATAGAGACAGGTTAAAGCTTCTTAATTTGCACTCCCTCGAGAGACGTAGAGCGAGGGGCGACCTGATAGAGGTGTATAAGTGGAAGTTAGGGCTAAACAAAGGGGACATTACAAAGGTACTCAAACTATCCAACCAGGAGCGAACTCGTAATAATGGTTTTAAATTAGACAAATTTAGATTTAGGCGTGAAATAGGTAAAAACTGGTTTGGAAACAGAGTAGTGGATGAATGGAACAAGTTACCAAATATCATCATTAACTCGAATACGCTGGATAGCTTCAAACATAGGTTGGATGCTTATGAGCAATAGGGGTTGGGTGCAAACGGGACTGCCCAGTATGGGCCAATAGGCCCGCTGCAGTTTCCTCCATTCTTATGTTCTTATGTTCTTAACACACCTCAAGATGGTACAAACAAGCCAGTCTTGACCCACATGACCCTGAAGTATCACGTGTTTGACCTGACCTCCGTATGAAACATGAATTAAACCTGATTGGATATACTTTCCCCTTCGCCAATGACCTAAAGTCGCTTTTCTCATCCCGTGACCCAGAATAGTGACGAAATCAACATGACCTCGACACGAAATACGAGTTGAGTAATAAGTGGCTGACCCTGTTTGACCTCTACTCTCCCCTGTACCCCTAACCCGCCCCTGCATACTCGTCTACCCCAACATCCCCCACCACTGTCTCCCCAAAACTCCTCACCATCTCCCAACATCCCACCATTCCCCAACATCCCCACCACTGTCTCCCAACACTCCTCCCATCTCCCCAACATCCCCACCACTGTCTCCCCAACACTCCTCACCATCTCCCCAACATCCCCCACCACTGTCTCCCCAACACTCCTCACCATCTCCCCAACATCCCCCCACTGTCTCCCCAACACTCCCTCACCATCTCCCCAACATCCCCCACCACTGTCTCCAACATCCCCCACCACTGTCTAACCTCCTCACCATCTCCCCAACATCCCCACCACTGTCTCCCCAACACTCCTCACCATCTCCCCAACATCCCCACCACTGTCTCCAACCTCCTCACCATCTCCCCAACCTCCCCACTGTCTCCCCAACACTCTCACCATCTCCCCAACATCCCCACCACTGTCTCCAACACTCCTCACCATCTCCCAACATCCCCACCACTGTCTCCCCAACCTCCTCACCATCTCCCAACATCCCCACCACTGTCTCCAACACTCCTACCATCTCCCAACATCCCCCACCACTGTCTCCCCAACTCCCCTGCATCTCCCCAACATCCCACCACTGTCACCCAACATCCTCACCATCTCCCCAACATCCCCACCACTGTCCCCAACATCCCCACCACTGTCTCCCCAACCTCCTCACCATCTCCAACATCCCCACCACTGTCTCCCCAACACCCCCACCACTGTCTCCCCAACATCCCCCACCACTGTCTCCCCAACATCCCCCACCTGTCTCCCCACCATCCCCACCACTGTCTCCCACCATCCCCACACTGTCTCCCCAACATCCCCCACCACTGTCTCCCCAACATCCCCACTGTCTCCACCATCCCCACCACTGTCTCCCACCATCCCCACTGTCTCACATCCCCACCACTGTCTCCCCACCATCCCCACCACTGTCTCCCCACCATCCCCACCACTTGTCTCCAACATCCCCCCAATGTGCTTTCCCAGCACGAAGAACCAGTTTTGATAGCTAACCTGACCCCTCCCCCCTGCCCACACAGGGGAGGAGGAAAAGAAAAAAGGAAGGAAGGAAGGAAGGAAGGAGGAAGGAAAGGGAGGAAGGAAAAGAGAGAGAGAGAGAGAGAGAGAGAGAGAGAGAGAGAGAGAGCTCATTCTTCACACTGCTTCCTCCACTTTCACTAAACTTTCTCTTCTCCATTATTCTGTTCTTAGTCTTCTTTATCATCTCCTCCCACACAACTTTTACTTCTTAATTCCCCTCCCCTCTTCTTCCTCCTCCTCCTCCTCCTCCTCTTCTTTTCTTCCTCCTACTAAAAATATTAAAAAGTTTGACAGACAGAAATAAATAGAAATACACACACACACACATACACATTATTATTATTTATCGTCATTATTACTATTATTTCTCATCATCATCAAATACACACAGTAAAACAGTATCGAAATAAATAAATAATAATAATAATAATAATAATAATAATAATAATAATAATAATAATAATAATAATAATAATACTAACAATAACCCTTAGTGGGGGAGAGTCAGATTGTACTCTTCTCGTACTACCACCGTTTACCCAACCCCACCCGCCCACCCCTCACTCCTCCTCCAGGCACAAACCACTTTCCTTAACTGGGTGTGTGGGTGGGTAGGTGGGTAGAGTGAGGAGATGGTTAGTAACAATAAGCCAGTCTCTCTCTCTCTCTCTCTCTCTCTCTCTCTCTCTCTCTCTCTCTCTCTCTCTCTCTCTCTCTCAATTCTACCCCTAACAGAGTAATTTAAATCCTTATACACACACACGTCACAATCATACATAACCATCCGTAATAATTATACGCTGATAATCACTGGCGTCTATGTATAATTAGACGTTTACCTAATTATATACCGAAATAATCCACCTGTTTAATGCTCGGATGTTTATGTCACCCTTTGCATAGACTGACCTTAATTATATGTCTAATTATAATCTTGAGATGATAATACGGATGATAATTTGTCAACACAATAATTATTACGACACTGTGGCCTATTTTTTGGTTCTGAGGGGGGAGGGAGAAGGGAGGAGAGATAGGAAGGAGGAGAAAAAGAGGAAGAAGAGGAGTAGAAGGAAAAGTGGAGGAAGATGATGATGATGAACAAAGAACAAAGGAACTACATCAAAAGAGAGAGAGGCATATTGTGCATTGTGCTCTAATTACATTAGGGAAGTGTCTGTCTGTCTGTCTTTGTCACACACACACACACACACACACACACACACACACACACACACACACACACACACACACAAGTTATTCACAGTGAGGTCCCAGGTAACCCAGTGATAACACCCGTGAGACCAACAACAACAGCGATGTGTTAATCCGTCTACGATAGGAGGCTTAAGACCACACCTCATAACACCAATCTGGAATTACTACACCACGTGATGCCCCTCATAACACCATCTGTGTGAGGTAATTACTACACCACGTAGGGCCCTCATAGCACCATCTGGGGGTACCCGTGAGGTCCCTCCATAACACCATCTGTGAGATAATTACTACACCACGTGAGGCCTCATAACACCATCTGAGAAACTACTACACCACGTGGGGTCCCTCATAACTCTGTGATATTACACCACGTGAGGTCCTCATAGCACCATCTGAGGGAACTACTACACACGTGGTCCCTCATAACACCATCATAATTACCACCACATGAAGCCCTCAACACCATCTGAAACTACACACCACGAGGTCCATCACCATCTGTAGGTAATTACACACCACGTGAAGTCCCTCATACCATCTGAAGGAACTACTACACCATTAGGTCCTCATAACACCATCTGTGAATTAATTACTACCGTGGGCCCTCCATAACACCATCTGGGGAACTACTACACCACGTGAGGTCCTCATAACACACCATCATAAATTAATTACTACCACGTGAGGCAGCATGCGTAACTGT
>NW_024711643.1:0-29661 GCF_018991925.1 Homarus americanus | reverse complement strand
GGTATAGTGTTATGTTATGGTAGGTAGTGTTATGGTAGGTGAGTGTTGGTGTTAAGTGGGTAGGTAGTGTTATGGTAGGTAGTGTTATGTTATGGTAGGTAGTGTTATGGTAGGTAGTGTTATGTTATGGTAGGGGTAGTGTTATGTTATGGTAGGTAGTGTTATGTTACAGTAGGCAGTGTTATGGTAGGTAGTATATGTTATGGGTAGGTAGTGTTATGGTAGGTGGTGTTGTTATGGTAGTGTTATGGTAGGTAGTGTTATGTTATGGTAGGTAGTGTTATGTTATGGTAGGTAGTGTTTAAGGTAGTGTTATGTTATGGTAGGTAGTGTTATGTTATGGTAGGTAGTGTTATGTTATGGTAGGTAGTGTTATGGTAGGTAGTGTTAAGTGTTATGTATATGTTATGGTAGGTAGTGTTATGGTAGGGGTAGTGTTATGTTATGGTAGGTAGTGTTATGGTAGGTAGTTGTTATGTTATGGTAGGTAGTGTTATGTTGTGGTAGGTGTGTTATGTTTGGTGGTAGTTTGGGTAGTGTTGTGTTATGGTAGTAGTGTTATGGTAGGTAGTGTTATGTTATGGTAGGTAGTGTTATGTTATGTGTAGGTAGTGTTGTGTTATGGTAGGTAGTGTTATGGTAGGTAGTGTTTGTTATGGTAGGTAGTGTTATGGTAGGTAGTGTTATGTTATGGTAGGTAGTGTTATGTTATGGTAGGTAGTGTTATGGTGGTGTGTTATGTTGGTAGTGTGTGTTATGGTAGGTAGTGTTATGTTAGGTAGTGTTATGTTATGGTGGTAGTGTTATGTTATGGTAGGTAGTGTTATGTTTGGTAGGTAGTGTTATGTTAGGTGTTAAGTGTTGGTGGTAGGTAGTGTTAGTGTTATGTAGGTAGTAAGTGGTAGGTAGTGTTATGTTATGGTAGGTAGTGTTATAAGCTATGGTAGGTGGAAAGAAGTATGGTAGGGTAGTGTTATGTTATGGTAGGTGGAAAAGCTATGTTATGGTAGGTAGTGTTATGTTATGGTAGGTAGTGTTAGTAGTAGGTAGTGTTTATGTTAGAACAAGTGGTGTCAGCGTTTCCCTTACTGGTCTCAGTATGCACAACACCTCACCCTTGTCGCTCACACCTTGAACGCGACCGCCAGGAGATCCTGAACACTCCACGCAGATACGTGCACACATTTCTGTCCCGAGGTGAATGCGCCGTAAGCGTTAATTCTTAGATTCTCTTTCAGCCTTCTGGTTTAGCCTTTCACACTCCACCATCCATCCAGCTTAACGTATAAGGATGGTCTTAGAATAAGCCTGAAAAATTGCCGTCGGCCTCACCTGGGGGCGATTACTCCACACCGCAACGCTTGGAGGGCACCACACGAGAAGGTGTCAATACTTTGGAGTTAGCGGACTGTATCAGGGGCAGACGAGCGCCAACGCCGGGGACCTGCCACCGTCCCTCCGCACTAGATGTAGCCCTCCACATGTGCAACATTCCGGTGACAGCAAAGTAGTGGTAAGTGTTTTTCCATATAACTCTCTCCCTCCACCTCCTCCTCCTCTTTTCTCCTCAGCTCGGGTTGGCAATGAGTGTGTGACCATAACAACAGTAGTGCTTGGAGGTGGACACGGAACACACACATAAGCACGACAGTTTGATAGTTTCCTTTTCCCCCTCCCCTCCCCCTCTTTGGATTTGTGCTACTCCATATATAAATTAATACAATATTATTTATCTTGATATACTGAACAGTTATGGCGACTTGGCTTCACTATAGGTTATATATTTAGGTTAGGTTAGGTTAGGTTAGCGCCAGGGTGGTTAATCTTCAGGTGATATAAGCTGGGGTGAAGATTCTTCAGGTGATGCATCAGAACTAATAAATGTTGCATAGGTTAGGTCAGGTCAGGTCAGGTCAGGTTCTTCACTCACCAATTACCAAGACAAAACAACACACGAAGCCCTGAATTATCTACGGCAGCGAGGGCGAAGCTTCGAACCTACAGGAAGGTAAATTCAGCCCGTGTATCAGGCGTAAATTACAGGATCAGTTGGGTATCAGGTGGTATCCAACTCCGTGTGTGTGAGCGGCCATTGCCTGATCCCTAAAGATCAACAATTGTGTTACAAGGGCTGGAGACTTACTCGGTCAGGGTTCGGGATCAAGGGTTCGAATCCGGTTTGTTTCCGTGTTTATATTATTACCGACGCGGCTTGTAATGTGTTCTCCGATAATATCTGATCATGTGAATTTAGGACAACAAACGCGTGGTTAGCTTAGGATTAGGTCAAGTAAGGTTAGGTTAGGTCAAGTAATAGGTTGGAAGTTGTTAGGTTAGGTCAGGTCAGGTTTGGTTAGATAAGGTTAGGAATTAACAACGCATTCAATATTGACAGGATTTGGACCCGTGTATGATCTCTAGGTCAGGTCAGATTAGGTTATGTTAAGCTAAGGTAAAAGGTAAGGTAAGGTAAGGTAAGGTTAGATTAGGTTAGGTTAAGTTAGGTCAGATTATGTTAGGTTAGGGAATCAACAAAGCGTTCAATATTGACGGGATTAGACCCGTGTGTTAGGGTCAGGTTAGGTTATGTAAGTTAAGCTAAGTAAGGTAAGGTTAGATTAGGTTAAGTTAGGTCAGATTATGTTAGGTTAGGAATCAACAAAGCGTTCAATATTGACAGGATTTAGACCGTGTAAGTTTAAATTGGGTTCGTTCTCGTGTGTTATACTTTACGGCCAACTATAAACGCTCAACTTTACGACCGAAAGCTTGAACGGAATAAAATAAAACGAATCAGAAAGGAGAAAATAGCGATAAAACCTTAATTAATATTCACATACATTTGTTCATAACCAGATATAGTATTGCTTGCACTTTAATTGCACGTGTCAAGGCATGGTAGAGCGTACAAGGTAGTGAGCAACGAAACAAGGAAATCTACGATGAATTTACAACTGACATCACTAAATCACAGCTGACATCACTATATCACAATTGACGTCACTAAATCACAGTGACATCACTATATCACAATTGACGTCACTAAATCCACAGCTGACATCACTATATCCACAATTGGCGTCACTAAACACAGCTGACATCACTATATCCACAACTGACGCCATTATATTCACAAAAACATCACTAAATTCACAACTGACATCACTATATAAACAATTGACGTCACTAAATCCACAGCTGACATCACTAGATTCACAACTGAAGCCCTAAATCCACAACTGACGTCACTATAACCACATCTGACATCACTATATCCACAATTGACATCACTATATCCAAAACTGACATCAACAGTAAAAATTTAATACAAAATAATATCTAAACATAAAAAATTAATAGCCACGAAATTACTCAGATTTTTAGGCGTTACCAAAATACTACACTGTAAAGACATTAAACTAATTATATAGATAAAGTAAAATTAAATATAAACACAATTAAATATAAAACAAAATTAACTATAACACAAAATTAATTATAAAAACAATTAAATATAAACATAATTAAATATAAAACAAAATTAACTATAAAACAAAAATTAATTATAAAACAAAATTAATTATAAAGCAAAATTAAGTATAAAACAAAATTAGTTATAAAACACAATTAAATATAAAACAAAAAAATTACCAATAAACCAATTACTTGATTTAGTAATATAGAAAAAGAGCCAAACCAAACGCCTATACATCACTACCATTGGAGAGGCAATAAAACACTGCAACATGACGTATACCATTGCAACAATTCCCCACACAACTGCTTGTATTTGCAACGTGGACAAACATTTACACTATGAAACTATAACAATACAGCTATTTCAAAATACTGAACTTTTCTGTAAAACCAAAACTGATCGAAAAATACCCACGAAAAATAGGAACTAGGAGGAGGAAGAGGTGGAGATAGGGTGGAGGTGAAGGAGGAAGAGGAGAAGGAAGTGGTGGAGGAGGAGGAGATGGAAGAAAAAGGAAGAGGAGGAGGGAGACTTAGAGGATGAGATGTAGGAGATGGAGGAGAAGGTGGAGATAATAATGGTGGAGATGAGGAGAAAAAAAAAATTTATTAATGATGGATAATTATGTAAGAATCCCTTTACCAGAACGACTTGACTTTCCACCACAAAATATCACTCAAGATTTAGAATTAACTCTAACCTAATCCTAACCTTAACCTAACCTAAACCTAACCTAAGTCCCGTCCTTACATTGCTATCTCGGAGTCTGTCTTAGGGCGTGAGATGATTGGACCAATTTTAGGGCCCATGTTCCCTTGACGCTATTTCCACATATGAGGGTTTTGAGTCCGGTAGAGGGGTGTAAGTAGGTTGGGGTTAGTGTTGGTTAGGTTGGTTAGTTAAATGAGTCCGGTGGCTAGAGAGGTTAGCAGTGCTCTGTAAAGTCAGGTTCCAGTGTTTCAGGGTCCTAGTATTTCAGGGTCCTAGTGTTTCAAGGTCCTAGTGTTTTCAGCAGTTCTAGAGTTTCAAGGTTCCACAGTTCCAGGGTTCCACAGTTCCAGGGTTCCACAGTTCCAGGGTTCCACAGTTCCAGGGTTCCAGTTCCAGGGTTCCACAGTTCCAGGGTTCCTTAGTGACGCTTAGTAGAGATTTTTAAATTATTTTTTTGTGCAAATTGTACACGTGTTGATGATTATAGAAACGAACTGAGTTTTCATTCCGCTTCCGTTTTCAGACCCGTTTGTTGTTTGGTGTTTACAGACCGTTTGACCCTCACCCCACTGCCAGAAACCATAAGACATCTCCTCATAAACCAAACGCTCCGATATTTACAGAGAAAAGAGTAGCCATCTCAGGACCATTTTCCAGGAAGGTATACATCTTTTCCAGACTTCTGGAGGCATGAATATGAGTTGCCGTGTAAAACAGTCTTCCAGCCAATTTCCAGACGTGCTGATGATTGTAGGAACATGAGGGTTTTTCTCCCTGACGTCGGCGGCGGGGAAAAAAGACGTGCACACTTGTTTTGTCGGTGTTTACGACCTCGTAAAAAAGCGACGGAGATCCAAGGAATTTCCCATCTAGAATTTTTTGATTAAGGACCCCCCAGTGGTGGTGGCTCGCTAAGTGAAAGTGATGAGCATTTTCTACTGAAAGTGACCTTAAGGGCCATGGCCCCTTATGTGATTTTAAGGGCCATGGTTCCTAGTGTGTAGGACCATGGCTCTTTATTTCACCATAAGGCCCATGGCTAAGTATGTAACCTTAATGGCTATGACTATTTCACCTTGAGGGCCATGGCTCTTTATTTCACCCCAAGACCCATGGCTCCTTATATAACCTAAAGGGCCATGACTATTTCACGTCGAGGGCCATGGCTCTTAGTAACATAGGCCATGGCCGCATAGGTGAAATCAAGGACCATGGCTACTTAATGTGACCTTAAGGGCCATGGTTCCATATATAACCTAAGGGCCATGGCTCCGCTATATAACCTTAAGGCCATGGTTCTCATATAACCTAAAGGGCCATGGTTCTTATATAACCCATGGGCCATGGCTCTTTAGGGATAGGGTGGTTATTCTTCAGGTGATTCACTTATTGATATGGAGGTGATCAAAAAGTCATTATTATTATTATTATTATTATTATTATCCAATATATCAGTATCATTACACAAGTTACCCACATCACAACAGGTAACAACACACAGGTAACATCAACACAGGTGACATCAACACACAGGTAACAACACACAGGTGACATCAACACACAGGTGACATCAACACACAGGTGACATCAACACACAGGTGACATCAACACACAGGTAACAACACACAGGTTAACCACAACACCTAACCTAGCTATCCCCAACGTCACCATGTTATATATAAATTAGATTCTGAATTTGATGTTACCCCAAACACACATTCATTCGGGTCTGGATCAGTGATTTTATTTCCCTCTCTTTATTGGTTAATATATTGAAATTGCTAATGACCATTGGGTGTTGATGAAAGGGGCAATCATTAGTATTTTGTGTGGCCATAGGAGTCAAATTAACATATTCAATTACGGGTTTATTGTCCCAGCCATTTTGATCATTCGCTTGATAATTACCTGACCAATTTGTATTATTATATATATATGTTAAATGATAAATATAACTTAAATGTAAAATGTAAATATCTGTAAATAATGTAAATATGTAAAAAATATAAAACATCTTATTTACTTATATATATTTAAATGATAAATATAACAAAAATTTTTTAAATATCAGTAAACTAAAACATATAATTCAAATATCTGTAAAATCTGTAAATCACGTAAATATGTAAAATAAGTAAAAAATATAAATAAAATATTATTTAATTCTTGTTTCATTGCTAATTTTGTAATATTATCATCCTTAGTCGTCCTCATCACTACAAAATAACAAATCTCCATTTTTTCCCCTAAACCCGTATTTAATAGATATGCTTCTCTAATTTCCCTAAACCCGTATTTAATAGATATTGTTCTCCCTATTTTCCTTTAAACCCGTATTTATTAAATTTTTCTCCCCATTTTTCCCCTAAACACGAATTTATTAGACTTTCTCCCTATTTTCCCCTAAACACGAATTTATTAGACATTTCTCCCTATTTTTCCCCTAAACACGAATTTATTAGACATTTTCTCCTATTTTCCCCTAAACGAATTTATTAGACATTTCTCCTATTTTTCCCTAAACACGAATTGATTTGACATTTTCTCCTATTTTTCTAAACACGAATTTATTAGACATTTTCTCCCTATTTTTCCCCTAAACACGAATTTATTTGACATTTTCTCCCTATTTTTCCCTAAACACGAATTTATTAGACATTTTCTCCCTATTTTCCCTAAACACAATTTATTAGACATTTTCTCCTATTTTTTCCCTAAACACGAATTTATTAGACATTTTCCCTAACATCTCGCCATTCATTTTTTTGCTTTGTTAACCTTTTCACTCGCGTTCATTAGTTAATGGAGATCAGCACAGTTGCAATACTTTCCCTCCCAGATTGAAAGCAAAAGCTGATTGGCTGAGATGTAATGTTGGTCACTGTTGATTGGCTGCCGTAGTTTTAGTGTCTGTGTTGTTATTTAGTGAAAAGATGTTGAGAACCCAGAGAGCTTAGGTCGAGGTTGTGTACGTATCCTACTATACGTGTGTGTTGCTGTGTGCGTTTTACTTGCATACATACATACACTAAGACAAATACACACATATACAAATTCCAAAAAACAATTAAAATAAATACAATAAGTAAATAAAAAAAAATATAGAACGGAAATAAAACAGAAACGACAATAATTATAAATAAATAAATAACTCAAGAATTCAAATAAATCTGACCAAAAAACAAAAAAAAAAATGACTAGCATCCTCACTACTTCCCTCCCTCCTTCCTTCATTCTCTCCTTCCTCCTTCCCTCTCTTACAAGACTAAATGTGAGAGTGTGTGGCCAGAACATGCGGCCACACACTCCTGCTCTCACTCAGTCGTCAACAAGTCTTCCTCTCCAGTGTGTGGCCAGACATGCGGCCACACACCTCCTTCTCCTCAGTCGTCAACAAGTCTTCCTCTCAGTGTGTGGCCAGACATGCGGCCACTCCTACCAGTCGTCAACAAGTCTTCCTCTCAGTGTGTGGCCAGACATGCGGCCACACTCCCTCTGCAGTCGTCAACAAGTCTTCCTCTCAGTGTGTGGCCAGACATGCGGCCACACACTCCTCACCAGTCGTCAACAAGTCTCCTCTCAGTGTGGCCAGACATGCGGCCACACTCCTGCTCTCACGCAGTCATCAACAAGTCTCCCTCTCAGTGTGTGGCCAGACATGCGGCCACTCCTCACAGTCGTCAGCAAGTCTTCCTCTCAGTACAGAACCAAACACTGTACAGGAAACACTGTAACATTCAGTGCCATAATATCCTGACTACTGTGGGACTGTTGTAATGGCCCCTTGTGAACTATTGTAATCCTTGTTGCTACAGTTCACAGAATATGCAGTGCACGATTAACTGGCAGCTGTAAGTGGTACAATAAAAAATAAAAAAATTCCTCTCCTCTCACGTACTCCCTCCTGACCCCTCCTCTCCTCCCTGCCCCCTCCTCTCGCCCTCCTGCCCCCTCTCCCCCTCTGCCCCCCCCTCCTCTCCCTCCTGCCCCCCTCACTGCCCCCCTCCCCTCGCCCTCCCTGCTCCACCTCCCTCTCCCTCCCTGCCCCCCCCTCCCTGCCTCCCTCTCTCCCCTCACTGCCCCTCCTCTCCCCT
Organism: Homarus americanus; assembly: GCF_018991925.1. Lineage (NCBI taxonomy): Eukaryota > Metazoa > Arthropoda > Malacostraca > Decapoda > Nephropidae > Homarus > Homarus americanus. Next base: position 21,378 of record NW_024711643.1, on the reverse strand, counting down.
CACTGCCTCCCTCTCTTCCCCCACTACCCTCCCTCTCCCCTCCCCCCCCTCCCTCTCCCTGCCCCCTCATCTCCGTTCCCAGTAGCAAAATAAAACTCCCGGAACGAATAAAACCCAAAACTCTCGCTGCTTAATGAGAACAGCAAGTTCCTTCACCCTGACGGAGTAGGGGCTTATAGTATGTATGTGTATGTGTTTATAGTGTGTATGTGTATGTGTTAATAGTATGTATGTGTTGTGTGTATGTGTATGTGTATGTGTTAATAGTATGTATGTGTATGCGTTTATAGTATGTATGTGTATGTGTTAATAGTATGTATGTGTATGTGTTAATAGTATGTATGTGTATGTTTAATAGTATGTATGTGTATGTGTTAATAGTATGTATGTGTGTGATTATAGTATGTATGTGTATGTGATTTATAGTATGTATGTATGTGTTTATAGTATGAATGTGTATGTGATTTATAGTATGTATGTGTATGTGATTATAGTATGTATGTATGTGTTTATAGTATGTATGTGTATGTGATTATAGTATGTATGTGTATGTGTATAGTATGTATGTGTATGTGATTATAGTATAATGTATGTGATTATAGTATGTATGTGTATGTGATTATAGTATGTATGTGTATGTGATTATAGTATGTATGTGTATGTGTTTTATAGTATGAATGTGTATGTGATTATAGTATGAATGTGTATGTGATTATAGTAATAATAATAATAATAATAATTAACGGTTTTATTGAAGAGCTTGGCAGCAGAAGGCTGAAAATATACAGTTACATATTTAGGGAATGGGTTGCAATTACAAATAATATACAAGTGACACAAATAAGACATATAATAACTTAGAAAGGGATCAGCTCAAACTACAGTTCATTTCAACATAGTGACAGTGTGAGGAGCAGTGTTTACTGGGAGTGAATACACTGATTTATTACATGTTATTGATAATTTTTACAATGGTTGGGACTGGGCTGTTCTTATAGCGATCAGTTCGTGCACGTATGGGCTGGATGCGGTTGTGGTGTCGAACAGCAATTCTCGGACAGGGATCTCAGGTGGTAGTAGGGGCCGGTGTCGGGGATGGTGTGGCTTCTTACCAAATTTGCAGATGAGGCCGTGGTGATGGTCAGTGAGTCAGGGTCAGTGTGTTGAGCGCTTCTTGATATGGAGTAGGAAGGAGAGAATAATCTTGCATGCCCTCTTTTGCACTTTCTAGGTGTTTACGTTGTGTGGCATTTGGGAGGAAGACCAGGTGGGGGAGGCATAGGTGAGCTTAGGAGTATGAATGTTGTGTATACACTGAGGCTCGTGTGCAGGAACTCCGAGGGACTTGAGTCGGCGGAGGAGGAGGTGGGGCAAACTGGAGGATTGACAACTTCTCTGACGTGTGGTTTCCAATTAGTTTGTTGTCTATGGTGACGCCGAGGAGCTTCGTGGAATCTACAACCTGGGTGTGTTCGGACCAAGAAATGGAAGGAGGTGGGACAATGTCGGAGGAGGGTTGATGTGCATAACCATGGTGCTTGGTATGGTTGATGGTGACATGGTTGTTGGTGGCCCAGTTTTGGAGACTGTTCAATAAATCCTGGAGGGCGGTATAGTTGGGAACGAATTGTTGACGCTGATCCCAATGGTGGAGTCGTCGACATATTTCCAGCGAGCAGGGGTTTCTCTTAGGGCATCATTGATGAGCATAAGGAAGCAGAGTGGTCCCATCTTGGTGCCTTGGGGGACGCCACAGGTGAGTGACTGAAAGGTGGAACAGCCCCTCAGAAGCGTACAACAGCGTCGGTCACTGAGAAGTCTGTAAGCCATGGTATGAGACTTCTCCGAAGCCCGAGGTCAATAGCTTTGTTTATGATTATATTGTAGTCGACTAGGTCAGATGCTTTAATGAAATCAATGAAGGCGACAGCTACAGACGTTTTCGTTTCTCGAGATGGCGGTATATGTAATCGAGAAAGCTGACAAGACAGTGAGTGGTGGAGGAAGTTTTCATGTTGCCAAATTGCTGAGGGTCTGACTCCTGTATGTGTATGTGATTATAGTATGTATGTGTATGTGTTTATAGTATGTATGTGTATGTGTTTATAGTATGTATGTGTATGTGTTTTATAGTGTGTATGTGTATGTGTTTATAGTATGTATGTGTATGTGTTTATAGTATGTATGTGTATGTGATTATAGTATGTATGTGTATGTATTTATAGTGTGTATGTGTATCTAGAAGCAAAACACACACACACACATACATCATTTCTCGTGTGTCACATATTAGAGATAAATATGGTGGGAACCTGGTGATGACAACACTCCCGTATGTCACCAGTACAATATTTACACGGCAGAGTCACCACTCTGCAGTCAACCATCCTGCCAGTGTACACAACGATGGCAGCAGCAGCGGCCTTACCTACCTGCCAGACGGGCGATCACTCTCACCGAAACTAAATCTAACCTAACCAACCTGACCTGACCTAACCTAACCTGACCTAACTAACTGACCTGACCTAACTTGACCTGACCAACAAATGATATGTAGTCATTTAAGGCTAACAAAGGCTATTTTAAGGTTAACAAGGATATTTTAGTTACAAGACTAGCAAAGCCATCCTAAACTATTTCTTGCGCTTATGAAACCTCACTTGAGTTTACATAGTTCAATTCTGGTCACGTATTACAGAATGGATATAGAATCCTTGAGAAGAATTCAGAGAGAATGACAAGACTCCTTGTGTGGTTTTATTGAGAGCTTATCTTGTTTCCATTGGATCTATATAAAATTTCAGATATGTATAGATAATTATACATGGTTTACTATACAATACATAGACCATGCAGGTATACAGCACAAATTCTAATGTCCTTTGCCATCCCAAACTACAGGGCCTTTGTATCAATGGCAATTCTAGTATGGAAAAATTTAGACATACTCGAAGAATTTTCTGATCCTGGATGTGGCAACATGTGTCAGAAAAAAAACACATAGAGCTTTGTTCTATACTGACAGCAGAAATAACACCAAGGCGGGTTTATATAGTGGACACCAAGGCGGGTTTAGTGGACACCAAGGCAGGTTTATATAGTGAACACCAGGGCGGGTTTATATAACATCCAAACAACCTATACACATTCAGATGGCCTATACACATACAAACAGCCGCTATACACATTCACACAACTAATATATACAGTCAAGCAGCTTATACACATTCAGATTGTCTACACATTCAAACATCATCGAAAGACAGACATACAGGCAGTGAAGCGGGGAGGGTGAAGCGAGGGGAGGGTGAAGCGAGGGGAGGGTGAAGCGAGGGAGGGGGGGTGAAGCGAGGAGGGTGAAGCGGGGGGAGGGTGAAGCAGGGAGGGTGAAGCAGAGGGAGAGGGTGAAGCGAGGAGAGGGGTGAAGCGAGGAGGGTGAAGCAGAGGGTGAGGGAGAAGGGGTGAAGCAGAGGAGGGGTGAAGCAGGGGGAGGGTGAAGCAGGGGGAGGGAAGCGAGGAGGTGAAGCGGGGGAGGGTGAAGCGAGGGGGTGGGGGAGGTGAAGGGGGAGGGTAAGGAGGAGGGTGAAGCAGGGGGAGGGGGTGAAGCAGGGGGTGTGAAGCAGGGAGGAAGGGGTGGAAGCAGAGGGAGGGTGAAGCGGGGAGGGTGAAGCGAGGGGAGGGTGAAGCAGGAGGAAGGGGTGAAGAGGGAGGGGGTGAAGCAGGGGGGAGGGGGTGAAGCAGGGGAGGTGAAGCAGGGATGAAGCAGGGGGAGGGTGAAGCAGGAGGAAGGGGTGGAAGCGAGGAGGGTGAAGCAGGGGGAGGGGGTGAAGCGAGGGGAGGGGTGAAGCGAGGAGGGGGTGAAGCAGGGAGGAGTGAAGCGAGGGAGGAGGTGAAGCGAGGGGGAGGGTGAAGCGAGGGAGGGGTGAAGCGGGGGGGGAGAGGGGTGAAGCAGGGGAGGTGAAGCGAGGGAGGATGATGAAAAATTGATGTGAGAAGATATCTATTTGTACTATCTATCTATCTATCTATCTATCTATCTATCACCCAGTTTATCTGTTTATGTATGTGATAAATTTAACTCTGTATCAGGAGAGGTTTTACACACACACACACACACACACACACACACACACACACACACACACACATACAAAATACACACACACACACACACACACTAAGATACTCACACATACATTAATAGAGGCAGTGAACAAACACCCAAAACAAACACACATACACACAATTGGCGTTTGTTTACCTGGGCCTCATAGTTCGTGAGATCACACACTACCATACTTGTCAAGAACACACACACTTATATAAATAAATCCATCTTGAGTGTGTGTGTGTGTGTGTGGGATGTATGTATGTATGACTGTATGTATGTATGTATGTATTTTGTATATATATGTTGAGGTGAAGGACGAAGATGGAGCCTCTGAGTGTCAGCACTGAGACTAACTTACATCACGGGTTGAGAACCATTAGTCACCTTTCATATATAGAGTCTCTTATGGTTTACGTCACCAGGGAAAATGCCTTCAGACTCTTACCCGTATTACTTATCTACTTAAATCTTACTTATAATCATAGTTCCTTCAATTTATGATTGATGTGTTAATTTATACCAGAAGTAGTATAAGTTCATCTATTTCACGCCTAAATTTAAAACCATTATTGAGTTTGCTCCTGGTTGGATGGGTTAAAGTACCTTTGTTATATCACCTTTGTTTTAGCCTGACTTCCATTTATACACCTCTATCATATCGCCACTCACTCTACGTCTCTCGAGGAGTGCAAATTAAAAGATAACCTGTCTCTGTACTCAAGGTTCCTAATGCGGGATTAGTCTTGTCATTCTCCTCTGGATTCTTTCCAATGATTCTATATCCATTCTGTTGTACGGTGACCAGAACTGAACTGGGTAATCAAGTGAGGTCTAACAAGAGCAAGTAACTAAAAGACTAAATTGACGTATTATCTGTCCAAGTTATCGTGTTACAGCTCGTTCACGCAAAGAACGGATTGACGCAAGGACGGATTGACGCAAGGACGGATTGATGCAAGGACTGATTGACGCAAGGACGGATTGACGCAAGAACGGATTTACAGACAGATAGACAGAGACTGTATTCATTCCTATTACCCTCCCAGTGACCCTACAGATAAGACAGCCAATCAGGACAGAGAGGACACATCACACTACACTGTACCTTCACTACTGTACCTTCACTACACTGTGCCTTCTACACTGTACCTTCACTACACTGTACCTTCACTACACTGTACCTTCACTACACTGTGCCTTCACTACACTGTACCTTCACTACACTGTACCTTCACTACACTGTACCTTCACTACACTGTACCTTCACTACACTGTACCTTCACTACACTGTACCTTCACTACACTGTGCCTTCACTACACTGTACCTTCCCTTACTGTACCTTCACTACACTGTACCTTCACTGTACCTTCACTACACTGTACCTTCACTACACTGTACCTTCCTACACTGTGCCTTCACTACATTTTGCTTTACTACACTGTGCCTTCACTACACTGTGCCTTCACTACACTGTTATGTACCTTTCACTGTACCTTCACTACACTGTACCTTCACTACACTGTACCTTCACTACACTGTACCTTCACTACACTGTACCTTCACTACACTGTACCTTCACTACACTGTGCCTTCACTACGATACCTTCTGCACCTTCACTACACTGTACCTTCACTACACTGTACCTTCACTACACTGTACCTTCCCACTACACTTGCCTTCACTACACCTGTACCTTCACTACACTGTTACCTTCACTACACTGTTACCCTTCACTACACTGTACCTTCACTACACTGTACCTTCACTACACTGTACCTTCACTACCTGTACCTTCACCCTGTACCTTCACTACACTGTACCTTCACTACACTGTGACCTTCACTACACTGTGCCTTCACTACACTGTACCTTCACTACACTGTGCCTTCACTACACTGTACCTTCACTACACTGTACATTCACTACACTGTACCTTCACTACACTGTACCTTCACTACACTGTACCTTCACTACACTGTACCTTCACTACACTGTACCTTCACCACTGTACCTTCACTACACTGTGCCTTCCTTCTGTACCTTCACTACACTGTGCCTTCACTACACTGTACCTTCACTACTGTACATTCACTACACTGCCCCTTCTTTCACTGTACCTTCACTACACTGTACCTTCACTACACTGTGCCTTCACTACACTGTACCTTCACTACACTGTACCTTCACTACACTGTACCTTCACTGCCTGTACCTTCACTACTGTACCTTCACTACACTGTACCTTCACTACACTGTGCCTTCACTACTGTGCTTCACTACACTGTACCTTCACCACTGTACCTTCACTACACTGTACCTTCACTACACTGTACCTTCACTACACTGTACATACTACACTGTACCTTTACTACACTGTACCTTCACTACACTGTACCTTCACTACACTGTACCTTCACTACACTGTCAGGTTCCTATTTCATCTCCAGAGTGGACCACAAGTGCCCGGGGATCGAACCAGCGACACCTTAGACCAAACCTCCATATAACGGATTTATATCTCCTATAATCCGCTAAATAGAGTTTTATATTTACAGAACCCTCGATGCGGACTTTCATCTATATAATCCGTTAGATGAGGATATTCTATCTTACAAACCCTCGATAAAACGGACTTTTCATTATAGTTCATTAGATGGATTTTTATTTAACGGACCTCGATATAGCGGACTTCCCTCTCTACATAGTCCGTTAAATAAAAGTGTCACTGTACTCAAATTGGTTGCCATAGTGGCCATTAAGGAGACATAAAAGGGTCAAAACAGCCAATATGACCAGCCATATTACCTTCATAAGACGCTAACGATTTGCCTCATAATCCTTCAAGTCTTAAAAGTCTTACGTCAATTTTAGTTTACTTGGAGGAATAGCTAGAGGTCAGGTCGTACGTGGAGGTCAGATCGTACGTGGAGGGGTCAGGTCGTACGGGTGGAGGGTCAGGTCATACGTGGGGGGTGGTGTGGGTGGGGGGTGTGGGGTGTGGGTGGGGGTGGGGGTGGGGTGGGTGGTTGGTGTGGGTGGGGGTGGGTGTGGGTGGTGGGGGTGGGTGGGGGTGGTTGTGGGGTGGTTGGTGGAGGGTCAGGTCGTACGCAGGTGGAGGTCAGGTCGTACGCCAGGTGGAGGGTCAGGTCGTACGCCAGGTGGGGTCAGGTCGTACTTCGAGGTGGAGGGTCAGGTCGTACACGGAGGTCAGGTCATACGTTAATTTACCCTCAAGTGCGACTCAGTGAGGAGCATCAGAGTTTCAACCGCCTCAACATCCTTTATGAACATCGTTGAGTTATAACTAAAGGGAACAATTAGATACGTTCTTACGTCACCTTAAGAGTCACAGGTGCAATATGAGCGTCATATCACCATCATGACGTCATAGTTTTAAGCAACAATTAGATTCGCTTAAATCATCTTAGCATATTAGTCTCGGGCCCAATATGACGTCATTATTCACCATGGTTGTTTGTGTGTTTTGATATTTAGTCTGGTGACGTCATTATTCACCATCAGCGTCATGGTTTGACAACAAGCCAATCAGAATCGCTTAAATCATCTTAGCATATTAGTCTCGGGCCCAATATGACGTCATTATTCACCATCGTGACGTCATAGTTTAAGCTAACCAGCCAATCAGAATCGCTTAAATCATCTTAGCATATTAGTCTCGGGCCCAATATGACGTCATTATCCACCATCAAAACGTCATAGTTTAAGCAACCAGTCAATCAGAATCGCTCAAATCATCTCAGTGTACTAGTCAGGAGTTACTGAGAATCTGTGGCTCAGGTGTGTGTGTGTGTGTGTGTGTGTGTGTGTGTGTGTGTGTGTGTGTGTGTGTGTGTGTGTGTGTGTCACGTGGTCTAGTGGGAACCCTCGTAACTGTTTCAATCAAGCATTAATTAGTGGAAGAAACCCGCTAGCACCTACTGAGTCGTTTGTGTTTTTCCTTCGTTTGAGGACTGTGGTGGTTGTGTGGTTATGGTGTTTGTGGTTGTGTGGTGGAAAAAGTTTGATGATGTTTTCAATTTCAATTTTGTTTACAATTATTTTTCCTGCATGTCCCCCAAAACAACAACAACAACAACAACAAAAAAACAATAAAAATACAAATAAATAAATATATAAAATGTGGAAAAAAAAAATCGGAAAAAATAATAACGATTTTTCCATCATTGAAATCGTTATATAAATTTTCCGACCTGACCACGAGAATTAATGCCTCACTACTACTACAACAAGGCTACTACTACTACTACTATCTACAGACAAGGCTGCTACTACAGCAGCAATGAAACACTACTGTACTACTACTGACAATGTTACTACTACTGCAACAATGGCTACTACTACTACTGCAACAATGGCTACTACTACTGCAACAGTGTACTGCTACTAACAATGGCTACTATACTACAACAATGGCTACTACTACTGCAACGACGACTTATACTACTACAACAATGGCTGCTACTACTGCAACAATGGCTACTACTACTGCAACAATGACTACTATACTGTGTTGAACATGTGGTGCAACAACGGCTACAACTACTGCAACAATGGCTGCTACTGCTGGCGATGGCTGCTAGCTATAACAACGACGGTGGAGACGCTTAACGCTGACGGTGAACATAACAACAACACGACGGTGAACGCTTAACAACTTGACGGTGAACAACAACAACAACATGACGGTGAACAACAACAACTAACGACGGTGAACGCTGAACAACAACGACGGTGAACAACAACAACGACCCGGTGAACAACAACGTGTGCGGTGGGAACGCTTAACAACAACGGGCGAACGCCTTAACTGACGAACGCTTAACAACAACAACGACGGTGGAGCAACAACAACGACGGTGGAACGCTAACAACGCGACGGTGGAACGCTTAACAACCGCGAATGATCGGAACAACAACAACAACGGTGAACAACAACAACATGACGGTGAACAACAACAAACTGACGGTGAACGCTCAACAACATGACGGTGAGGACAGCTAACAACGACGGTGAACAACAACAACTTGATGATGACGCTGCTGCTGGGCGGTGACGCTGCTGCTGCGGCCGGTGAACCTTTCTTTCTGCTGCGGTGAACACTGCTGCTGCGAAGCCAGTGAACTGCTGCTGCTGCTGGTGGTGCTGCTGCTGCTGCGGCGGTGATTTCTTTTGCTGCTGCGGTGAGCTGCTGCTGCTGACGACGGTGAACGCTGCTGCTGCGGCGGTGAACGCTGCTGCTGCGGCGAGTGAACACTGCTGCGCGACGGTGAACGCTTACTTCGCGACGGTGAACGCTGCTGCTGACGGTGAACGCTGCTGCTGCGCGGTGAGCTGCTGCTGCTGCGGTGAACGCTGCTGCTGCTGCGGTGAACGCTGCTGCTGCTACGTGAACACTGCTGCTGCAACGAGTGGTGCGGTGGCTGCTGCTGCTGCTGACAGTAACGCTGCTGCTGCTGCACGGTGAACCTGCTGCTGCAAGCGGTGAACACTGCTGCTGCGGCGTGGTGCTGCTGCTGCGGCAGTGAGCTGCTGCTGCTGCTGCAGCGGTGGGCACTGCTGCAACGGTGGCTGCTGCTGCTGCGGCAGTGAAACGCTGCTGCTGCAGCAGTGAAGCTGCTGCTGCTGCAAGCGGTGAGCGCTGCTGCTGCGACGGTGACTGCTGCTGCTGCTGACGGTGAGCTGCTGCTGCTGCAACCAGTGAACCTGCTGCTGCTGACAGTAACGCTGCTGCTGCTGCTGCAACGGTGGCTGCTGCTGCTGCGACGGTGAAACTGCTGCTGCTGCTGCGACGGTGAAACACTGCTGCTGCAATGAACACTGCTGCTGCAACAATGGCTGCTGCTGCTGCAGCAATGGCTGCTACTGCTGCTGCAACAATGTGCTGCTGCTGCGACAGTGGCTGCTACTGCTGCAACCGATGGCTGCTACTATTGCAACAATGGTTTCTACTACTACAACAGTAAACCCATCTACAACGACGGTGAACGCTTCTTCTGACCGGTGAACGGCTGCTGCTTCGGCGATGAACCTTGCTCTAACACGACCGGTGAGACAACAACAACTTCTGGGAGCCGGGTGAACGCTGCTGCTTGATGATTGGAACCAGCTACAACTTTGGCGGTGAACAGCTGCTGCTGCTTGATGATGAACGCAACAACAGTGGTGAACAACAACAACAACAACGCGGTGAGAACGCTTAACAGCAACGATGATTGTGAACCAGCAACAACTTGACGGTGAACAGCAACAACAACGACGGTGGGAACTCAACCTTGACGGTGAACAACAACTTAACTATGACCGGTGAGAACGCTGCTGCTGCGACGGTGAACCTGCTGACGGTGAACAACTAACCTTGACGGTGGAACAACAACAGCGATGGTGCAGACAACAACAACTTGGTGGGAAGAAACAACAACAACAACAACAACGACGGTGAACAACAACAACAACGACGGTGAACAGCAACAACGTGGGTGGAACTTTTAACAACAACATGACGGTGAGAAGCAACAACGACGGTGGTTAACAACAACAACGACGGTGGAACAGCAACAACTTAACGTGACGGTGAACGTTAACTGGACGGTGAACTAACAACAGCTGACGGTGAACGTAACAACGCGAGGTGAACGTTAACAACGAGTTAACAACGGGCGGAACAGCAACAACGACGGTGAACAACAAACAATGATGAAGAACTTTTTTTAACGGCCAGTTGAGGTTACAACAGGACAGTGGGAACAACAACAACGATGATTGAGCTTAACAACGAGACGTTGAACGCTGCTAACGGCGGTGGAACAGCAACAACGACGGTGAACAACAACAACAGCGACGGTGGAACAGCAACAACTTGACGGTGGAACAACAACAACAGCGACGGTGGAACAACAACAACGACCGGTGGAACAGCAACAACATGGGTGGGGAGACAGCAACAACATGACCGGTGGGAGACAACAGCAACAGTGAACAACAACAACAACATGACGGTGGGAACGCTCAACAACATGACCAGTGAAGACAACATGACCGATTTGAACAACAACAACAGTGGGTAACGACGGTGAGTGCCAGTGAGAACGCTGCTGCTGCAGAGCCAGTGTGAGAACACTGCTGATTGATAGCAGCAGAGGAACTGGCCGCTTATAACACTGTGAGAGTAAGCAACCCCGGAAATAAAACGCCTAAGGTCAACAACTGGGCCACACCCATTCGTGCACCTTATTTCCCCTGGGGTCTACTGTGCCACACCTACCCACTATATGGGTTCATTTGTGCACACCCAACCACACTATATGGGTTTACTTGTGCCACACCAACCACACTATAGGTTTACTTATTGCCCCCTCTACCACTTTATAGGTCACCTGCGCCACACCCTTCACCATAACATAGGTCTATTGCGCCACACCCAACCACACTATAGGTCAATTGTTGCCCACACCTACTACGTCATAGGTCACTTGGTGTGTGGTGGTGGTGGTGAGAGGGAAAAGAGGAGAAAGAGGGAGAAAGAAGACAGAGGAAGGGGGGAGGGAGAGAAGACAGAGGAAGGGGGAGGAGAAGACGGAGGAAGGGAGAGGGGAGAGACGGAGGGAAGGGGGAGAGGGAGAAGACGGAGGAAGGGGAGGAGGGAAGACGGAGGAAGGGGGAGAGGGGAGAAGACGGAGGAAGGGGGGAGAGGGAGAAGACGGAGGGAAGGAGGAGACGGAGAGGAAGGGGAGGGAGAAGACGGAGGGGAAGGGGAGAGGGGAGAAGACGGAGGGAAGGGGAGAGGGAGAGACGGAGGGGGGGAAGGGGGAGGGAGAAGACGGAGGAGAGGGGGAGGGAAGACAGAGGGGGGAAGGGGGAGAGGGGGAGAGAGAAGACGGAGAGAGGGAAGGCGGAGGAAGGGGGAGGAGGGAGAAGACGGAGGAAGGGAAGGCGGAGGGAAAGGGAGAGGAGAAAGACGGAGGGAAGGGAGAGAGGGGAAGACGGAGGAAGGGGGGGAGAGGGAGAAGGGAGGAGAAGAAGGGGGAGGGGGGGGAGAAGACGGAGAGGGAGGGAGAGACAGAGGAAGGGGGAGAGGGAGAAGACGGAGGGAAGGGGGAGAGGGAGAGACAGAGGAGGGGAGGGAGAAGACGGAGGAAGGGAGAGGGAGAAGACAGAGGGAGAGGGAGAGAGGGAGAAGACGGAGGAAGGGGGAGGGAGAGAAGACGGAGGGGGGAAGGGGGGAGAGGAGAAGACGGAGGGAAGGGGAGAGGAAGACAGAGGAAGGGGGAGGGGAAGACGGAGGAAGGGGAGAGGGAGACGGAGGAAGAGGGGAGGAGGGAGAAGACGGAGGGAGGGGGAGAGGGAGAGAAGACAGAGGAAGGGGAGAGGAGAGACAGAGAGGGAAGGGGGAGAGGAGAGACGGAGGGGAAGGGGAGAGGGGAGAAGACGGAGGAAGGGGGGGAGAGGGAGAGACAGAGGGAAGGGGAGAGGAGAGAGACAGAGGGAAGGGGAGGAGGAGAGAAGACCTTGGAGGAAGGGGAGAGGAGAAGACGGAGGGGGAAGAGGGAGAGGGAGAAGACGAGGAGGGAGGGGGAGAGGGGGGAGAAGACAGAGGGAAGGGGAGGAGAGGAAGACGGAGGGGGGAAGAGGAGAGGGAGAAGACGAGGAGAGGAGGGAGAAGACAGGGAGGGAGGGGAGGGAGAAGACAGAGGAAGGGGAGAGGAGAGAAGACGGAGGAAGGGGAGAGGTGAGAAGGGGAGGAGGAAGGGGGAGAGGAGAAGACGGGAGGAAGGGGGGGGGGAGAGAGGGGGAAGACGGAGGGAAGGGGAGGGAGAAGACGGAGGGAAGGAGGAGGGGAAGACGGAGGGAAGGGGGGAGAGGGAGAAGACGGAGGGAAGGGGGGAGAGGGAGAAGACGGAGGGAAGGAGGGAGAAGACGGAGAGGGGGAGAGGGGGAAGACAGGAGGAAGGGGAGGGAGAAGACGGAGGAAGGGGAGAGGGAGAAGACGGAGGAAGGGGAGAGAGGGAGAAGACGGAGGGAAGAGGAGAGGGAGAAGACGGAGGAGGGGAGAGGGAGAAGACGGAGGGAAGGGGAGAGGGAAGACGGAGGGAAGGGGAGAGGAGAAGACGGAGGAAGGAGAGGGGAGAGACGGAGGGAAGGGGAGGAAGACGGAGGGAGAGGAGACGGGGAAGAGGGGGAGAGGAAGACGGAGGAAGGAGAGGAGAGACGGAGGAAGGGAGGGGGGAAGACGGAGGAAGGAGAAGACGGAGGAGGAGAGGGGAGAAGACAGAGGAAGAGGAGAGAGGGAGAAGATTGGAGGGAAGGGGAGAGAGGGAGAGAAGACGGAGGAGAGGGAGGGGGAGGAAGGGGGAGAGAAAGACGGAGGGAGGGAAGGGGAGAGGGGGAGACGGAGGGAAGGGGGAGAGGGAGAGCGGAGGAAGGGGGGAGAGGAAGACGGAGGAAGGGGAGGAGGGGGGAGAAGACGGAGGAAGGGGAGAGAGGGGGAGAAGACGGAGGGAAAGGGGAGGGAGAGGAAGATGAGAGGGAAGGGGAGAGGGAGAAGACGGAGGAAGGGGAGAGGGAGAAGACGGAGGAAGGGGAGAGGGAGGAGCGGAGGAAGGGGGAGGGGAGAAGACGGAGGAGGAAGGGGAGGGAGAAAGACGGAGGAGGAAGGGGAGAGGGAAGACGGAGAGGGGGAGAGAGAAGACGGAGGAAGGGGAGAGGAGAGAAGACGGAGGAGGAAGGGAGAGAAGACGGAGGAAGGGAGAGGGAGAAGGAGGAGAGGGAGAAATGAGAAAGATGATGGTGAAGGAAGGATTGAAGAAGAAAAAGAAAGAGAGAAGAACAAAAAAAGAAAATGGTAAAGGAAGAAATCAAGGACGATGATGAAAATGGGGTTAGTAAAAACAGAAGAAGCCAAAAAAACGTAACTAAAGAGAATGAATAAAAGCAAGAAGGGGATACCGCCCTACAACCTTCTTTTCTTTCATTTCCTCATATCTTTTCTCTCCTGCTTCCTCATCATCCCCCTTCTCCTTCTCCCTCTTCTCTTCCTCCTCTTTCACAACTCCATCTTCACCCCCCAAAAAAAAAGATGGCGGACAGCCATGCTTCTGAGACTACAGTATGCACACGTTACACAAGACCTGAACAGACACGTTCAAGACAAAGAGAAACTTAGCTGGGTCAGATAGGTCACAGTGGTCAGTGTCTCTCCATCAGTTAGGTGGAGGAAGGTGGAGGGGGAAAGAGGACTAAAGGGTAGGAGGAGAAATTAATCTATCAAGTCATACAGGTCAATAGCGTACGATTGTCTCAGCTCTCAGGTACACTGATTGACTGGGGGTAGAGGAGAGGGCAAGAGGAATTGAGGTGGAGTGCAGAAAAAGGAAAGGAGGAAGAAGGGAAAGAAGGGATTAATTTAGGCCAGAATGATTTAGTAACAAAACCATTGTATCGTTGTGACTATTATCATAGCATAAACTAAAACCATGACATATATAACAGTAATATGGGTATAATTGGGTCATGTCCTTAACTGGCTCTAACTGTAAAATCATAGCATAACTGTATCGATATAACAGTTAGTAGTCATCATAGCATTAACTGTTGCGACTAACATCTGTTTCTAAGCTAATCAATGAATCCAATAATTAAACTGTCTTGGTAGCTATTATGTTTCAAAGTCAACAGATCAGTGATCCCCTCACTAAATTCACGTTTACAGGCTCCTCGCCTGCTTCTAATCAAGCTACCTTTGAATATTTATTTTAATATTAATTTACCATGAGATATTTGTTTTTATTGTTTTTTACCTTTGAGATATTTGTTTTAATTGTTTACCTTTGTGTGATGGTTGGTTTTAATATTGTTTACCTTTGAGATATTTGTTTTAATATTGTTTTTACCTTTGAGATATTTGTTTTAATATTGTTTACCTTTGAGATATTTGGTTTTAATATTGTTTACCTTTGAGATATTTGGTTTAATATTGTTTACCGAATATTTGGTTTATATTGTTTACCTTTGTGATATTTGTTTTTAATATTGTTTACCTTTTGAGATATTGTTTTAATATTGTTTACCTTTGAGATATTTGTTTTAATATTGTTTACCTTTGAGATATTTGTTTTTAATATTGTTTACCTTTGAGATATTTGTTTTAATATTGTTTACGGATATTTGTTTTAATAATTGTTTACCTTTGATTTATAAGTAGTGTTGCACTATTGTTGATTTCCTTCTATTAAATGCAAAAACAAACACAACGTTGCCACCAACACACAACCTGACGAGCCCCTGTAAACACTACAAGTGGTACCAAACAGAGAGGTGACTGGTGAAGTGACTGACTGGTAGTGATGACTGTTGAGTGGCCATTGGTGGTGATGATTCATAACGGAATTAATGCTGAGGTGACCCAGGAGGCGTGGAGGAATGTGTATCCTCCTACTCTAACCCGCGTCACTGTTAATATTTCCAACTTTATTTTTATTTTGATCATTTTTTCTTTGTGGGTGAGGGAGGGATATAGGATTCGAATGGTGTCTCCAGAAAATTATGTCTGAGGGATGGGAAGAAGGAGGGAGGGAGGCAGTGAGTATTACCAGGCCTGAGATACACCGGAATGTGAACTTTATCCTCCGGAAACCTACAGAAACAGATGTAACTACGCCAACGTCATCCCAGTGTTCATGACCACTCAGTGTGAGCAGAGTAGACACACCTACTTTTCACTTTAGCTGGAGAGATTTTCCGGGGAAAATCACATGGTGTGTTATGGCCAGTGCACTGTACTATTGTGGGTTGCATCACAGTGTGACTCGCTCTTGTTGTGCTGTGAATTCTGTGAGATGCTGGAGGTGGGAGGGAGAATATGAGTGGAAGGGAGAGAGAGGAGTTTAGAGGAATGAGGTGGGAGGAGGAGGAGAATGAGAGAAGGGAAGGGATGGATGAAATAGGAGATGAACGGAGGGGAAGAACAGAAACAAAGTAAAAAAAAAGGAGAAGCAGAGAGAACAGTGGCTGGCATCCTGGGTGAGACATCTCCGGGACGCTGGCAGCCTCAGATGAGAGGCGGTCGTTGAGTGTTAGTGGGGGGAGGCCATACAGTAATATCCTCTTACAATGATAATCTCTTCGCTTCAATGTTGGAGCTACCGGCTTTCGGGTGACTCATTTCCTAATTAAAACTCTCATTAGGAGGAATTACTTGAGAGCTTATGGATGTTGACGTCGTAATCGCCAAAGTTGACGAATAAGCAATTTCCCATAAAATAATTTACATGAGGATGGGATTAATTTACACAGAACTTATTACACAATAAAATATTTACACCAGGTCTCATGATGCGTGGTTACATATTTTGTTTACGCTGGCCCAATGACGCAGTGATTAGGAGAATGCGTGTATAGTGACTGACATGGTGAGACTTTTCATGTATAAGTGACTTGACATGATGGGCTTCATTAGCATCTGTGGTACCGGTAATAACAGCTGTCAGGGCTGTTATTTACCTGTAACAACATATAAATGACATGTTTTCACTTATTATCTTTATACATTTTTCTTCTGTTTTTTAGGGGATTATACTGGGTTTTTCACTGACTCTACATCGTGGCCTGGGGGGCGAAAATGTAATAATAATAATAATAATAAAAATAAAAATACAAAAATAATAAAAATATGTAATAATAGTGTATATGTGAAATAATATGTATAGCAATGTGACAATGTTGTTGATGTTGATGAGATAGCGGCGGCGACGACGAGATGGTGGTGTTGGCAGCGACGATAGCGATGATGATGTTGGTAATATTCTTGATAAATGATAATGACAAAAAAAATTAACCAACAGATCTGTGCAAGCGAACTGTACGTCACCTCAATATATTTCAAATGTATTAACAGACAAGAATAAACCTTTAATATGATTAATATATTTTAACAACATCCACTCCATTATAGCATTAACAACGTCCTCCCATTATAACATCAACGACATCCTCCACGTTATAACGTTGCAACATCCTCTCATTATAACATATTAACATCACTCCATTATAACGTCAACAACATTCACCACATTATAACATCCTCACATTATAACATCAACAACATCTTATAACATCAACAACATCCACTCCACAGTATAACATCGCAGCATCCACACCATTATTATCAACAACATCCCTCATTTTATATCAACTTCATCTCTCATTATAGCATCAACAACATCCATTGTTTACAACAGCAACAACAAAAACGGCGACGTCATCACATTTGACATGTATACTCATTTTGCGGCAACATGAATATTTATACACGGCTTTTACTTCAGGGTTAAATTTTTTTACAGAAATAGGCAAACTATTAGAATATGTTCATTTATTGAGTACGTTGACTTGAATAATTTTGGTTTGAGCCCCGTCTTTCTTGAAGTTTTTGTCATTTTGTTGGTGTTGTGTGTGTCTCTCTCCTTCTCTCCCTCTCTCTCTCTCTCTCTCTCTCTCTTTCTCTCCTTCCTTTCCTTCTTCTCCATTCCTCGTTCCCCTTTCCTCCTCTTCCGCCCCTAACCTCTGCCTCCCTCTCTCATTCTGTCCTCCTCTCCCTTCAGTCTCTCCATCCTATCCTCACTCTTTCTCCTTCCTCTCTCACAGACACACACATCGAGGAAGGCCATTTCTGTCCTCCGCTAGCGGCAGGGACAATGTGAGATAGTGGCTGGGGTTTTGTAGGTTTATTAGATGTGGGTTTGTGGGCCATGGGTTTATGTGCGTTTAATGTGAGCCATGGGTTTCATCAAACCATGGGTTTTGGTGGGTCTATAGGTCTGTGGGCCATGGGTTTTGTGGATCATGGGTTTGTGGACCATGGGTTTGTGGATCTATGGGTTTAGCAGTTTGCAGTGTGGTTTTAGATCATGGGTTTTGTGGCTCATAGGTTTGTATGGTCATAGGTTTGTGGGTCAACAGTTTGCAGGCCATGGGTTTTTGTGTTGTAGGGTTTTGTAGACGATGAGTTTGTGGATCATGGGTTTGTGGACCCAGGGTTTGTGGACCCAAGGTTTTGTGGTGTGCATGGGATTCTGGGGTCATGACTTTGTGAGTAAGTTTAAAGTCATAGGTTCGTAAAATCGTGGGTTTACTGGTACAAAATTTCACGGAAAATGGGTTTTCGAGACTTAAATTTTTCAGATGTGGGTTTAAAAGAGCGTTGGTTTATAAGGGACGTGGGTTTAAAGAGACGTGGGTTTTCAGTGGACATAGGTTTGCATATTGTGAGTTCAAGGACGTTGGTTTGCAGATGTGGGTTACCAGAGAGCGTGGTGGGTTGGCAAGATTCCTGGACCGACATTTGCATTCTACGTAGGACACCATGTGAGGAGAAGCCAAGATATTTATACATGTTCAGCAGCACCATACTCTCTTGTGTTAAATAAAAGTGGCTATAGCGACGATTTACGACAGGAAACGGGCTTGGTACAAATCTTATTTTTACGACATTTATATCTTTCAAAAATTAGTAAAAAAAAAAGAAAGAGAGAGAGAATGCGAAGGGGACTGTGCTTCAAATCTCGCTAAGTAGAGAACGTGACGCTACAATCAGAGCGTTTATATAACTTGTTAAACAAAACGGACATCAAAGTAAGGTCTCGTAAAGATGACTGACGTTCGGGACAATGTGGATACACTAGGCCAGCATCAACCTTCACTACACTCGACTGCCTTCACTTCACAACTATATTTCGGTCGACTATAGAGTATCGGGATCGGACATGACCTAAGTGAGAGTCGAGTACTATTCCTTCTAGACCACCGCACTGTTAAAAAATTGAATGGCCAAAAGACCAATCATCCATCACACCCTTCACAGCTTAAGCTTCTAGATATAAAATGGTTTATTGTCGCCCAAACGTATTTACAGCATCACTTGACCTCAAGAACATCCCAATAAAACACCACAACTCTGCACAAGAATACACAGTGGAGCCATCTGGTATACCTCACCTATCATCACAACAGCTGTGTCAAGTGACGTAAAATTCTGTTAACTAATTGAAAGACGAGTTACTATTATATATATATTCGTATGACAACAGACAAACAATTATAATCACACACACAGACACACACACACACACACACACACACACACACACACACACACACGCACATACAGAGAACTCTAAGGAAAACAAACAAAACACTCTAAATTGAGTTAAACTTAAGAAAAAAAAATAATCAGCTTTAAAATCAGGTAACCAGGTAAGTCAAGATATATATTAAAAATATCCCCCTAAGAGTTTAATAGCATTACAGTAAATACGTATTGCGTAATTCTGATTACAAACACAGGTGGGATGTTAATATACTCAGGTAGGTGTATCGAGGTGTAAACAAATGACAGTAGTGCGCCAGTCAAAAGGTTTACACCTGATACAAGGTGAATTAATTAGGTTTATAGAAATACAACGACGATTGAAAGACAAGGACAAATAAATGGTACAGTGTAATAACAAATGCAAGAATATGTGGCAAGAGGTTTATGAACAAAGAGGAGACACAGAAATCGGCCGACAGACAGAGATAGAAGACAGACAGACACCAAAAGGAAAACGAAGAAGAAAAAGAAGAGAGAACGAAAGAAAGAAAAGAGTGGAAAGAAAGGGCGAGATATACAGGGCTGCAGCAGGGGTGACAAGAGGGGAGAGAGGGAGGTGGAAATAAAGTGTGTTAGGCCTTGAGCACCTGTGTCTCACCTGAAGATGACGGATGCTCACATAACTTACCTGGACCTCCCCTCCTCCTCCCCCCATCCCCTTCCTCCTATCTCTCATCCTCCTCTTCTCCTCCTCTCGCCCTCCTCTTCTTACATTCCTTTCACCTTTTCCTTGTCTTCCTCTTTCTCCTCGCATTTTCTTTCTCTTGTACCATACTCTTCTTCTTCTTCTTCTTCTTCCTTACTTTTCTCCTTTTTCCCCATTCTCCTTTTCTCTCTTTTCTTCTCTCTTTGCTCCCTCGTCTTATCTCTTCTCTATCTCTCTATTTTTTTCTCCCTCATTTTCCTTCTTCTCTTCTATTATCTTCTTCTCTTCTCTTCTCTTCCTCTTCCTCCTCCTCTCACATAAGGGTGCACTTGTACACAGATTGAGGAGGAAGGAGAATGAAGAGTAGAAGGAGGGAAAGGAGGAGAATGAAGAGTAGAGGAGGAGGAAAGAGGAGAATGAAAAGAGTAGGAGGAGGAAAGAAGATACTGGCAGAATAATGATGGAGGAGGAGGAGGGAGAAGGATGAAGGGAGGGGAGAAAAAGAGAAGGAAGAGGGAGAAAAAATAAAGAGAGAGAGAGAGAGAGAGAGAGAGAGAGAGAGAGAGAGAGAGAGAGAGAGAGAGAGAGAGAGAGAGAGAGAGAGAGAGGAATAATAAAAGAATAAATATCGAATGAAAACAATAACAAACCAAAACAAAGAGAAAAAAAGGGAATTAAAAAGAATTAGAGAAAAACAGAGAGAGATAGAAAAACTCTCTCTCTCCCCTTATAAATCCTCTGAATGGTCACTGCTTTCATTTCTTGTTTAGCGACGGGACAATATGCAAATTAGCCTCACCTTACGTTCTGGGTGAGATTTATTCACGACGAAGGACTTGGCAGGTGTAATTCTTAACACATGTTTACGTGTCTTCTTCTGGTAGTGAAACGAGGATACTGAGAAGAAGAAGAAGAAAGAAGAAGAGAGAAGAAAGAAGAAGAAGAAGAAGAAGAAGAGAAGAGAAGACACCAACGCGCGCGCTTGCCGACTTTCATCCTAGACACTACATCGACTAACTGAATAACCTCACACACACGCACACACACACACACACACACACACACACACCACACACACACACACACACACACACACACACACACACACACACCTTCCTTTGGTCTACATACACAGTATTAATAGAAGTGTTGGTGTACAGGATTAGTTTATAGTCAGTGTATATAATCAGTGTCAGGTATGACTCTTACACAACTCCAGGAATCAGGGCTAAAGAGAACTGCACCTTGTTTCCTTACCTGTGGAGAGAAAGTAATTAATTCACAGCTATAAGTCTCAGTGTAATTTAAGAGCCATATTAATCATCCTCATCAAGTATTGAGCTAGCTAGAAATATGAGTCATAATACACTGGAGGACTATTCTTCAGGTGATCCATAGAACCCCCCTCCCCTCCAGCCCCCTCTACCTCCTCTACCCCCTCACTCCCTCCACCCC
>NW_024711642.1:0-2500 GCF_018991925.1 Homarus americanus | reverse complement strand
TTTTCCAGAAATGAAGGTCAATTAACACTATCTAACTTCTGAAATGAGAAATTTTCCCAAATATTCCAATTTTGGGGGGTTTTGGCACGTAATTCCAATTCTTATATGGACTATGCACTGTCTTCTATTTGTTTCTCTCCAAAATTGTCCACTTACACAACAAACTGAGCTGTGTTGACACTTTCCAACTTGTTCAAACATTTTCCAACTCCTGCTGTGTCTGAAATTTCTCACCATCAGACTAAGTCCTGTCCACTGTCTTAAGGAACAACAATTGTTACTGTCAAACATTATAAGACTTATAATTTGGCATGGGATTCGCTGGTCCCTTTGATGCCTAACATTATGGCACCCTTCATGCATCAGTATCCCAGGTTAGGTAAAAAGGTTATCGAAGGTTCTATAAAAACCCTCAAGCAAGCAAATTCTGTATCAACAGGAGAAGATAAAAAAAGTACTCCAAACAACACCACATAATTGCAGCCCTTTACCACACAACATAAAACTTCAGCAGGGATTTATGAAGGGTTTTTTCTTTTTTTTTCAAACATAAAGGAAAGGAACAACTTAAGCCAATCACACCCAATGTTTCACAGAAATGGCAACTTCATCAAACAACTTCAAAGAGGTTTCTTCAAACTGCTCCCTGGGCCTGTTTTACTACTCAGCTGTCTGAAGGTAAGACTACATTCCAAGCCTTTAACAACACCACATAATTGCAACAACAAGACCACATAATTGCAACACAACACCACTTAATTGCAACACAACACCACTTAATTGCAACCCTTTACCACACACCATACAACTTCAGCAGGGATTTATAAAGGGTTATTTCTTCTTTCTTTCAAAACAAAAGGCAATGAACAATTTCAGGCAATCCCACCCAATGTCAAACTCTTTCTCACTCACAACTAACATTGTCACACACATAGCAACTTCATCTAACTTCACAAAGGGTTCTTCAAACTGCTTCCTGGGACAAATTCCATACTAAACTGTCTCAAGGTATTACTACTGTTGCTGTCAAACATTTCCAGACTTAGAATGGGGCAGGGGATTCGCTGCTCCCTTTGTATCTGAATGAATGCTTCGCATTCATTCACACACGAAAGTTTGGTAAGATTGTGGACTGCTTAACAACCCATTCAGCATCCAACTTCTCCCAACCTTCCTAACTTAGAGGTATGTCCTAACTTAGAGGTGCTCGCTTCACTTAATTATATATATAAATATGGCAGAACCTATCTTTAAAAATAAAGATAATGATTTTTTTTGGAAAAAAGTGGCGTTTTCTGTTGACTTGGAGAAAATGGGAAATTTTCTAATTTAATGGGAAACTTTGGTATATTTTGTATTTGTCGAAAACCCCCGTTTTCTACGACGCCAGCTGTCTAGGTGATCCCGTTTTGTAGAAGTTTCTGTATTCCAAATATGGCTGTACTTTACGTTGTGAAAAATAAAGACATTGATTATATGCTTTGTTTTATTAGACTTGTTGTAATTGAAGACTAATCAGTGTGGGCTATCAAATTTGGGATGAATGTCCTGAAGCACACCTGAAGTAATTACATAGTTCAAGATACAGTAAGTCAGGTGGCCTGAAGTGTTTGACAGTGTCACATTCAATAATATAGTGTATGCTTTATCACAAAGTTTACATGCTGAGTGTTACTAACTTGCCAGATGTGACTACATCACATTGTCTGGTTCTGTCCTTATGCTGGCCTAATGCTACAACTGTGAGGTCTCTCTGCATTTCTCACATCATGATTCTGACTTGAATGTTTTTAATTACGGCATTGGACAGACCAAGGTCGTGGTCAACATTTTCTTTCTTACATGCCTGATTCCAACATGGGACGGAATCCACACAAATTCGATACGAAAGTTGTTCTCATTTGCAGTTATCACATTCCTTTTAATATCACATGCAACTTTACATTGATTTCAAAGCAGTTTGAGTCACCCCACCTCCATTTTCTTTGAGGCTAAGTAGATTCCAGTTTGTGTTGTGCTGGCCCAGTTGTTCAGCCTTTGTTTGTTACACTGAAATTATTTCTATGTCAACAATATACAGAGTCCACAAACATGAAATTTTTTATAAGTCAACAAACACCACATTTTTTCAGAGTCGACAAATATTTTATAAGTCAACAAACATAATACATTTTTCGAAGTCCACAAATTATCCCAAGTAAACAAAGGATAACAAATGTTTCGGTCAACAAACATAATAAATGTTTAGAAGTCCACAGGATAATAATTTTTATAAGTCCACAACCATTATATTTTCTTCTAAGTCCACAAATTATTCTAATGGGCCTGTTTTGCTACTCAGCTGTCTCAAGGTAAGACTACTGGTGCTGTCAAACATTATAAGACTTAGAATGTGGCATGGGATTCAAACAACTAAAGATGCCTATGTACTGCACACATCATTGTCACTCCTAAAAATCCCATTTAATTCATATTACGCTATATAACATTCAAATGCACC
>NW_024711641.1:0-16203 GCF_018991925.1 Homarus americanus | reverse complement strand
GACTTTGTTATACACGATGAGGGGGCTGTGTTATACTCTATGAGGGGACTTTGCTATACTCGATCAGGGAAGTTTGTTATACTCGATAAGGGGCCTTTGTTATACTCGATTAGGGGACTTTCTTATACTTGATCAGGGGACTTTGTTATACCCGATCAGGCGACTTTGTTATACTCGAGCAGGGGACTTTGTTATACTCGATCAGGGATCTTTGTTCTACTCTATCAGGGGACTTTGTTATACTCGATCAGGGATCTTTGCTATACTCGATTAGGGGGCTTTGTTATACTCGTTCAGGTGACTTTGTTATACTCGATCAGGGGACTTTGTTATACTCGATCAGGGGGCTTTGTTATACTCGATGAGGGGACTTTGTTATACTCGATAAGGGGCCTTTGTTATACTCGATGAGGAGACTTCGTTATTTTCGATTCGGGGAATTTGTTATACTTGATAAGGAGACTTTGTTATTCTCGATCAGGGGATTTTGTTAAACTCGATGAGGGGCCTTTGTTGTACTCGATCAGGGGCCTTTGTTGTACTCGATCACGGGACTTTGTTATAATCGATCAGGGGCCTTTGTTATACTCGTTGAGGGGGCTTTGTTATACTCGGTCAGGTGAGTTTGTTATACTCGATGAGGGGGCTTTGTTATACTCTATCAGGGGCTTTGTTATACTCGATAAGGGGACTTTAATATACTCGATCAGGGGACTTTGTTATACTCGTTCAGCGGACTTTGTTATCCTCGATCAGGAAGTTTGTTATAATTCCCTCGGGATAAGGGGCCTTTGTTATACCTCGATGAGGGGACTTTGTTATACTCGATCAGGGACTTTGTTATACCCGGATCAGGCGACTTTGTTATACTCGATCAGGCGACTTTTGTTATACCTTTCGATCAGGATCTTGTTCTACTCTATCAGGGGACTTTTGTTATACTCGATCAGGATCTTTGTTATACTCATTCAGGGGCTTTGTTATACTCTCGTCTGTGTGACTTTGTTATAGTCGATCAGGGACTTTGTTATACCTCGATCAGGGGGGCTTTATATACTCGATGAGGGACTTTGTTATACCTGATGAGGGACTTACTATACCTGATGAGGGGGCTTGTTATACCTCGATGAGGGGACTTTGTTATACTCGATCAGGGACTTTATCTATACCGATGAGGGCTTTGTTATACTCGATAAGGGGCCTTTGTAATACTCGATGAGGGGACTTTGTTATACTCGATCAGGGGAATTTGTTATACTCGATCAGGGGACTTTGTTTTACTCGATCAGGGGACTTTGTTATAATCGATCAGGGGACTTTGTTATAGTTGATCAGGGCAGATTAGTGGACTTTGTTATACTCGATGAAGGACTTTAAAATACTCGATCAGGGGACATTGCTATACTCGATTGGGGAATTTGTTATACTCGATCAGGGGACTTTGTTTTACTCGATCAGGGGACTTTGTTTTACTCGATCAGTGGACTTTGTTATAGTTGATCAGGGCAGATTAGTGGACTTTGTTATACTCGATGAGGGACTTTAAAATACTCGATCAGGGGACATTGCTATACTCGATGAGGGACTTTGTTATACTCGATCAGGGGAATTTGTTATACTCGATCAGGGGCCTTTGTTATACTCGATAAGGGGCCTTTGTTATACTCGATGAGGGGACTTTGTTATACTTGATCAGGGGAATTTGTTATACCTGATCAGGGACTTTGTTTTTTACTCGATCAGGGACTTTGTTATACCTCGGATCAGGACTTTGTTATAGCTGATCAGGCAGATTCGTGGACTTTGTTATACTCGGTCAGGGGACTTTAAAATACTCGATCATGGGACTTTGCGATGCTCGATGAGGGGCCTTTGTTATACTCGATCATGGGCCTTTGTTATACTCGATCAGGGGCATTTGTTATACTCGATCAGGGGACTTTGTTATACTCGATCAGGGGACTTTGTTATAGTTGATCAGGGCAGATCAGTGGACTTTGTTATACTCGATCAGGGGACTTTAATATACTCGATCAGGACATTGCTATACTGATGAGGACTTTGTTATACCTGATCAGGGAATTTGTTATACCTCGATCAGGGCCTCGGTTATACTCGATATGGGGCCTTTGTTATACTCGATGAGGGGACTTTGTTATACTCGATCAGGGGAATTTGTTATACTCGATCAGGGGACTTTGTTATACTCGATGATGGGGCTTTGTTATACTCTATCAGGGGCCTTTGTTATACTCGCTCAGGGGAATTTGTTTTCTTCGATCAGGGATCTTTGTTATACTCGTTGCGGGGGCTTTGTTATACTCGATCAGGGGACTTTGTTATACGCGATCAGGAGACTTTCTTATTCTCAATCAGAGGACTTTGTTATACTCGATGAGTGGACTTTGTTATACTCGATCAGGAATTTTAAGCCATACCCGGATCAGGACTTTTGCTTATACTCTTTGGATCAGCTTTGGACTTTGTTATACCTTTATCAGGGATTCCCTTTGTTATACTCGATCAGGGATCTTTGTTATACCCTTTCAGGGGGCTTTGTTATTCTCGATTAGGGGAATTTGTTATACTCGATCAGGGGACTTTGTTATACTCGATGAGAGGACTTTGTTATACTCGATCAGGGGACTTTGTTTTACTCGATCAGGGCCCTTTGTTATGCTCGATCAGGGGGCTTTGTTATACTCGATCAGGGGGCTTTGTCATACTTGATCAGGGGACTTTGTTATACTAGATTAGTGGACTTTGTTATACTCGATGAGGGGACTTTAATATACTCGATGAGGGGGCTTTGTTATACTCGATCAGGGGACTTTGTTATACCCGATCAGGCGACTTTGTTATACTCGAGCAGGGGACTTTGTTATACTCGATCAGGGATCTTTGTTCTACTCTACCAGGGGACTTTGTTATACTCGATCAGGGTTCTTTGTTATACTCGTTCAGGGGACTTTGTTATACTCGATCAGGGGACTTTGTTATACTCGATCAGGGGGCTTTGTTATACTCGATGAGGGGACTTTGTTATACTCGATGAGGGGACTTTAATATACTCGATGAGGGGGCTTTGTAATACTCGATGAGGGGACTTTGTTATACTCGATTAGGATCTTTTGACTATACTCTCGATGAGGGGGCTTTGTTATACTCGATAAGGGGCCTTTGTTATACTCGATGAGGGGACTTTGTTATACTCGATCAGGGGAATTTGTTATACTCGATCAGGGGACTTTGTTTTACTCGATCAGGGGACTATGTTATACTCGATCAGGGGACTTTGTTATAGTTGATCAGGGCAGATTAGTGGACTTTGTTATACACGATGAGGGACTTTAAAATACTCGATCAGGGGACATTGCTATACTCGATGAGGGGACTTTGTTATACTCGATCAGAGGAATTTGTTATACTCGATGAGGGGCCTTTGTTATACTCGATAAGGGGCCTTTGTTATACTCGATGAGGGGACTTTGTTATACTCGATGAGGGGGCTTTGTTATACTCGATCAGGGGACTTTGTTATACACAATCAGGGGATTTTGTTATACTCGATCAAGGGCCTTTGTAATACTCGATGAGGGGGCTTTGTTATACTCTATCAGGGGACTTTGTTATACTCGATCAGGGGCCTTTGTTATACTCAATCGGAGGAATTTGTTATACTCAATCTGGGGACTTTGTTATACTCGATCAGGGGCCTTTGTTATATTCGATCTGGACTTTGATATACTCGATCAGGGGACTTTGTTATACTCGATCAGGGGACTTTGTTATATTCGATGAGGAGCCTTTGTTATACTCGATCAGGCGACTTTGTTATACTCGATCAGGGGTCATTGTTGAACTCGATCAGGGGGCTTTGTTGTACTCGATCAGGGGCCATTGTTATACTCGATAAGTGGACTTTGTTATACTCGATAAGGGGCTTTGTTTTACTTGTCCAGGGGACTTTGTTATACTCGATCAGGGGACTTTGTTATGCTCGACCAAGGGTCTTTGTTATACTGGATCATTGGACTTTGTTATACTCTATCAGGGGACTTTGTTATACTCGATGAGGGGCCTTTGTTTTACTCTATCAGGGGACTTTGTTATACTGGATCTGGGGACTTTGTTATACCCGATCAGTTTTCTTTGTTATTCTTGATCAGGGGACTTTGTTATACTCGACCAGGGGCCTTTGTTCTACTCGATAAGGGGCAGTTGTTATACTCGATTAGGGGACTTTGTTTTACTCTATCTGGGGACTTTGTTATACTCGATCAGGGGCCTTTGTTGTACTCGATGAGGGGCCTTTATTGTACTCGATCAGGGGCCTTTGTTGTACTCGATCACGGGACTTTGTTATACTCGATCAAGGGCCGTTATTACACTCGATCAGGAAACTTTGTTATACTCGATAAGGGGCCTTTGTTATACTCGATCAGGGATCTTTGTTATACTCGTTCAGGGGGCTTTGTTATACTCGGTCATGTGACTTTGTTATACTCGATCAGGGGGCTGTGTTATACTCTATGAGGGGACTTTGCTATAATCGATCAGGGAAGTTTGTTATACTCGATAAGGGGCCTTTGTTATACTCGATGAGGGGACTTTGTTATACTCGATCAGGGGAATTTGTTATACTCGATCAGGGGACTTTGTTTTACTCGATCAGGGGACTTTGTTATACTCGATCAGGGGACTTTGTTATAGTTGATCAGGGCAGATTAGTGGACTTTGTTATACTCGATGAGGGACTTTAAAATACGCGATCAGGGGACATTGCTATACTCGATGAGGGGACTTTGTTATATTCGATCAGGGGAATTTGTTATACTCGATCAGGGGCCATTGTTATACTCGATAAGGGGCCTTTGTGATACTCGATGAGGGGACTTTGTTATACTCAATCAGGGGAATTTGTTATACTCGATTAGGGGACTTTGTTATACTCGATGAGGGGGCTTTGTTATACTCTATCAGGGGACTTTGTTATACTCGTTCAGGGGAATTTGTTATCTTTGATCAGGGATCTTTGTTATACTCGTTCCGAGGGCTTTGTTATACTCCATCAGGGGACTTTGTTATACGCGATCAGGAGACTATCTTATTCTCAATCAGAGGACTTTGTTATACTCGATGAGTGGACTTTGTTATACTCGATCAGGGGAATTTGCTATACCCGGTCAGGGGACTTTGTTATACTCGATCAGCGGACTTTGTTATTCTCTATCAGGGGACTTTGTTATACTCGATCAGGGGACTTTGTTATAGTTGATCAGGGCAGATTAGTGGACTTTGTTATACTCGATGAGGGACTTTAAAATACTCGATCAGGGCTCATTGCTATACTCGATCAGGGGACTTTGTTATACTCGATAGGGGGACTTTGTTATACTCGATGAGGGGACTTTTTATACTCGATCAGGGGACTTTGCTATACTCGATCAGGGGACTTTGCTATACTCGATTAGGGGGCTTTGTTATACTCGATAAGGGGCCTTTGTTATACTCGATGAGGGGACTTTGTTATTCTCACTTAGGGGAATTTGTTATACTTGATCAGGGGATTTTGCTATACTCGATGAGGGGCTTTGTTATTCTTGATGAGGGGACTTTGTTATACTCGATCAGGGGCCTTTGTTGTACTCGATGAGGGACCTTTATTGTAATCGATTAGGGGCCTTTGTTGTACTCGATCACGGGACTTTGTTATACTCGATCAGGGGCCTTTATTACACTCGATCAGGAAACTTTGTTATACTCGATAAGGGGCCTTTGTTATACTCGATCAGGGATCTTTGTTATACTCGTTCAGGGGGCTTTGTTTTACTCGGTCATGTGACTTTGTTATACTCGATGAGGGGCTGTGTTATACTCTATCAGGGGACTTTGCTATACTTGATCAGGGAAGTTTGTTATACTCGATAAGGGGGCCTTTGTTATACTCGATGAGGGGACTGTGTTATACTCTATCAGGGGACTTTGTTATACCGATCAGGCGACTTTGTTATACCGAGCAGGGGACTTTGTTGCTACCTGGACCGTGGATCTTTTGTTCTACTCATCAGACTTGTTATACTCGATCAGGATCTTTGCTATACTCGATTAGTATTGGTTGTACTCGTTCACGTGACTTTGTTATACTCGATCAGGGACTTTTGTTATACCTGATCAGGGCTTTGTTATTCTCGATGAGGGACTTGGTTATACTCTGATAAGGCCTTGTTATACTCGATGAGGGACTTTCTGCTATTTTCGATTCGGGAATTTGTTATACTCCTAAATGACGAGACTTTGTTATACCTCGGATCAGGGGATTTGTTAAACTCGATGAGGGGTTTCCTTTTGTTGTACTCGATCAGGGCCTTTGTTGTACCTCGATCACGGACCTTTGTTATAACCGATTAGGGGCCTTTTGTTTATGTAATTTGTTGAGGGGCTTCGTTATACTCGGTCAGGTGAGTTTGTTATACTCGATGAGGGGGCTTTGTTATACTCTATCAGGGGCTTTGTTATACTCGATAAGGGGACTTTAATATACTCGATAAGGGGACTTTGTTATACTCGTTCAGCGGACTTTGTTATCCTCGATCAGGGATCTTTGTTATACTCGTTCAGGGGGCTTTGTTATACTCGATCAGGGGACTTTGTTATACTCGATCATGGATCTTTGTTATACTCGTTCAGGGGGCTTTGTTATACTCGGTCAGGTGACTTTGTAATACTCGATGAGGGGGCTTTGTTATACTCTATCAGGGGACTTTGTTATACTCGATAAGCGGACTTTAATATACTCGATCAGGGGACTTTGTTATACTCGTTCATTGGACTTTGTTATACTCGTTCAGGGGACTTTGTTATTCTCGATCAGGGATCTTTGTTATACTCGTTCAGGGGGCTTTGTTATACTCGATGAGGGGACTTTGTTATTCTCGATTAGGGGAATTTGTTATACTTGATGAGGGACTTTGTTATACACGATGAGGGGGCTTTGTTATAAGTACTCCTTATCAGGGACTTTGTTATACCTCGATCAGGGGGCTTTGTTATACCTGATGAGGGGACTTGATATACCTGATCAGGGACTTTGTTATTCTCGATAGAGAATTTGATGTACTCGATCACGAGACTTTGTTATACTCGATCAGGGGCCTTTGTTATACTCGATCAGGGGCCTTTGTTATACTCGATCAGGGGCCTTTGTTATACTTTATTAGGGGCTTTTGTTATACTCGATCAGGGATCTTTGTTATACTCGTTCAGTTGGCTTTGTTATACTCGGTCAGGTGACTTTGTTATACTCGATGAGGGGGCTTTGTTATACGCTATCAGGGGACTTTGTTATACTCGATAAGGGGACTTTAATATACTCGATCAGGGCCCTTTGTTATACTCGTTCTGGGGAATTTGTTATCTTCGATCAGGGATCTTTGTAATACTCGTTCAGGGGGCTTTGTTATACTCGATCAGGGGACGTTGTTATACGCGATCAGGAGAATTTCTTATTCTCAATCAGAGGACTTTGTTATACTCGATGAGTGGGCTTTGTTATACTCGATCAGGGAATTTAATATACTCGATCAGGGGAATTTGCTATACCCGATCAGGGTACTTTGTTATACTCGATCAGGGGACTTTGTTATACTCTATCAGGGGACTTTAATATACTCGATGAGGGGGCTTTGTTATACTCTATCAGGGGACTTTGTTATACTCGATAAGGAATTTGCTATACCCGATGAGGACTTTGTTATACTCGATGAGGGGCCTTTGTTATACTCGATCAGGGGGCTTTGTTATGCTCGATCACGGGGCTTTGTTATACTTGATCAGGGGACTTTGTTATACTAGATCAGTGGACTTTGTTATACTCGATCAGGGGACTTTGTTATACTCGATGAGGGGACTTTAATATACTCGATGAGGGGGCTTTGTTATTCTCGATTAGGGGAATTTGTTATGCTTGATTAGGGGACTTTGTTATACTCGATGAGGGGACTTTAATATACTCGATGAGGGGGCTTTGTTATACTCGATGAGGGGCCTTTGTTATACCTCGATCAGGGACTTTGTCTATACTGATCAGGGGGCTTTGTTATTCTCGATAAGGCCCTTTGTTATACCTTTCGATGAAAGGACTTATTCTCGATTAGGGGAATTTGTTATACTCTGATTAGACTTTGTTATACCTCGATCAGGGGATCTTTGCTATACCGATGAGGGGCTTTGTTATGCTCCGATATGGGGCCTTGTTATACTTGATCAGGGGACTTTGTTATACTCGATCAGGGGACTTTGCTATACTCGATCAGGGGGCTTTGTTATACTCGATAAGGGGCTTTTGTTATACTCGATGAGGGGACTTTGTTATTCTCGAATAGGGGAATTTGTTATACTTGATCAGGGGACTTTGTTATACTCGATCAGGGGACTTTGCTATACTCGATCAGGGGTCTTTGTTATACTCGATAAGGGGCCTTTGTTATACTCGATGAGGGGACTTTGTTATTCTCGATTAGGGGAATTTGTTATACTTGATGAGGGAACTTTGTTATACTAGATCAGTGGACTTTGTTATACTCGATCAGGGGACTTTCTTATACTCGTTGAGGGGACTTTGTTATCCTCGATCAGGGATCTTTGGTATACTCGTTCAGGGGGCTTTGTTATACTCTATCAGGGAACTTTGTTATACTCGATAAGGGGACTTTAATATACTCGATCAGGGGACTTTGTTATACTCGTTCAGGGGACTTTGTTATACTCGATCAGGGGATTTTGTTATACTCGATGAGGGGGCTTTGTTATACTCTATCAGGGACTTTGTTATACTCGATTAGGGATATTTGTTATACTCGTTCAGGGGGCTTTGTTATTCTCGGTCAGGTGAGTTTGTTATACTCGATGAGGGGGCTTTGTTATACTCTATCAGGCGACTTTGTTATACTCGATTAGGGATCTTTGTTATACTCGTTCCGGGGGCTTTGTTATACTCGGTCAGGTGACTTTGATATAGTCGATGAGGCTGCTTTGTTATACTCTATCAGTGGACTTTGTTATACTCGATAAGGGGACTTTAATATACTCGATCAGGGGACTTTGTTATACTCGTTCAGGGGACTTTGTTATACTCGTTCAGGTGACTTTGTTATACTCGATCAGGGGCTTTGTTATACTCGGTCAGTGACTTTGTTATACACGATGAGGGGTGGGCTTTGTTATACTCTATCAGGGGACTTTGTTATACTCGATCAGGGATCTTTGTTATACTCGTTCAGGGGGCTTTGTTATACTCGATCAGGGGACTTCTTTACACTCGATCAGGGGAATTTGTTATTTTCGATCAAGGGGCATTGTTATACTCGATTAGGGGACTTTGTTATACTCGATCAGGGAACTTTGTTATGCCCGATCAGTGGACTTTGTTTTACTCGATCAAGGGGCTTTGTTATACTCGATTAGGGGACTTTGTTATACTCGATCAGGGGACTTTGTTATATCCGATCAGTGGACTTTGTTTTACTCGATCAGGGGACTTTGTTATACTCGATCAGGGGACTTTGTTATACTCGTTCAGGGGACTTTGTTATACTCGATCAGGGGACTTTGTTATACTTGATCAGGGGCTTTTGTTATACTCGATGAGGCGGCTTTCTTATACTCGATGAGGGGACTTTGTTATACTCGATCAGTGGACTTTATTATACTCGATCAGTGGAGTTTGTTATACTCGATTTGGGGACTTTGTTATACTCGATCAGGTGACTTTGTTATACTCGATCAGGGGACTTTGTTATACTCGATTAGGGGGCTTTGTTATACTTGATCATGGGCCTTTGGTGTACTCGATGAGGGGCCTTTGTTATACTCGATAAGGGACTTTTGTTATACTCGATAAGGGACTTTTGTTATACTCGATCAGGGGAATTTGTTATACTCGATCAGGGTACTTTGTTATACTCGATCAGGGGACTTTGTTATACTCGATTTGGGAACTTTGTTATACTCGATCAGGGGACTTTCTTATACTCGATCAGGGGACTTTCTTATACTCGATCAGGGGACTTTGCTATGCTTGATGAGGGGCCTTTGTTATACTCGTTCAGGGGAATTTGTTGTACATGATCAGGGTACATCAGTGGACTTTGTTATACTCGATCAGGGGACTTTAATATACTCGATCAGGGGACTTTGCTATACTCGATGAGGGGCCTTTTGTTATACTCGATCACGGGCCTTTGTTATACTCGATCACGGGATTTTGTTATACTCAATCTGGGGTCTTTGTTATACTCGATCAGTGGCCTTTGTTATACTCGATCGGGGACTTTGTTATACTCGATCAGGGGACTTTGTTAACTCGATTAGGGGCCTTTGTTATATTCGATGAGGAGCCTTTGTTATACTCGATCAGGGGACTTTGTTATACTCGATCAGGGGTCTTTGTTGTACTCGATCAGGGGGCTTTGTTGTACTCGATCAGGGACTTTGATATACTCGATAAGGGGACTTTGTTATACTCGATGAGGGGCTTGTTATACCTGAACAGGGGACTTTGATATACTCGATCAGGGGACTTTGTTATGCTCGATCAAGGAGCTTTGTTATACTCGATCAGTGGACTTTGTTATACTCGATCAGGGAACTTTGTTATACTCGACCTCGGGCCTTTGTTGTACTCGATGAGGGGACTTTGTTATACTTGATCAGGGCCCTTTGTTATACTCGATCAGGGGGGTTTGTTATACTCGATGAGGGGCTTTGTTATACTTGATCAGGGGACTTTTTTATACTCGATCAGGGGGGTTTGTTATACTCGATGAGGGGCTTTGTTATACTTGATCAGGGGACTTTTTTATTCTAGATCAGTGAACTTTGCCTTACTCGATCAGGGAACTTTGTTATACTCTACCAGGGGAATTTGTTATACTCGATCAGGGAACTTTGTTATACTCGTTCAGGGGGCTTTGTTATACTCGTTCAGGTGACTTTGTGATACTCGATCAGGGGACTTTGTTATACTCGATCAGGGGACTTTGCTGTACTCGATCAGGGGGCTTTGTTGTACTCGATCAGGGACTTTGATATACTCGATAAGGGGACTTTGTTATACTCGATGAGGGGCTTGTTATACCTGAACAGGGGACTTTGATATACTCGATCAGGGGACTTTGTTATGCTCGATCAAGGAGCTTTGTTATACTCGATCAGTGGACTTTGTTATACTCGATTAGGGGACTTTGTTATACTCGACCTCGGGCCTTTGTTGTACTCGATGAGGGGCCTTTGTTATACTCGATAAGGGGCCTTTGTTATACTCGATTAGGGGACTTTGTTATACTCGATTAGGGGACTTTGTTATACTTGATCAGGGCCCTTTGTTATACTCGATCAGGGGGGTTTGTTATACTCGATGAGGGGCTTTGTTATACTTGATCAGGGGACTTTTTTATTCTAGATCAGTGAACTTTGCCTTTACTCGATCAGGGAACTTTGTTATACTTACCAGGGACTTTGTTATACTTCCGATCAGGGAACTTTGTTATACTCGTTCAGGGGGCTTTGTTATACTCGTTCAGGTGACTTTGTGATACTCGATCAGGGGACTTTGTTATACTCGATCAGGGGACTTTGCTGTACTCGATCATGGGGCTTTGTTATACTCGAAAAGGGGCCTTTGTTATACTCGATGAGGGGACTTTGTTATTCTCGATTTGGGGAATTTGTTATACTTGATCAGGGGACTTTGTTATACTCGATCAGGGGATTTTGTTATACTCGATCAGGGGCCTTTGTTGTACTCGATGAGGGGCCTTTGTTGTACTCGATCAGGGCCTTTGTTGTACTCGATCACGGGACTTTGTTATACTCGATCAGGGGCCTTTATTACACTCGATCAGGGAACTTTGTTATACTTGATAAGGGGATAAGGGGCCTTTGTTATACTCGATCAGGGATATTTGTTATACTCGTTCAGGGGGCTTTGTTATACTCGGTCAGGTGACTTTGTTATACTCGATGAGGGGGGCTTTGTTATACTCTATTAGGGGACTTTGCTTTACTCTGTCAGGGAAGTTTGTTATACTCTATCAGGGGACTTTGTTATACTCGATCAGGGATCTTTGTTATACTCGTTCTGGGGGCTTTGTTATACTCGGTCAGGTGACTTTGTTATACTCGATGAGGGGGTTTTGTTATGCTCTATCAGGGGACTTTGTTATACTCGATCAGGGATCTTTGTTATACTCGTTCAGGAGACTTTCTTACACTCGATCAGGGGATTTTGTTATTTTCGATCAGGGGGCTTTGTTATACTCGATTAGGGGACTTTGTTATACTCGATCAGGGGACTTTGTTATACCTGATCAGTGGACTTTGTTTTATTCGATGAGGGGACTTTGTTATACTCGATCAGGGGACTTATTATACTCGATTATGGGACTTTGTTATACTTGATCAGGGGACTTTGTTATACTCGATCAGGGGACTTTGTTATACTCGATGAGGGGGCTTTATTATACTTGATCAGGCGACTTTCTTATACTCGATCACGGGCCTTTGTTGTACTCGATGAGGGGCCTTTGTTGTACTCGATGAGGGGCCTTTGTTATACTCGATAAGGGGCCTTTGTTATACTCGATGAGGGGACTTTTTTATACTCGATCAGGGGAATTTGTTATACTCTTTCAGGGGACTTTGTTATACTCGATTAGGGGACTTTGTTATAGTTGATGAGGGCAGATCAGTGGACTTTGTTATACTCGATCAGGGGACTTTAATATACTCGATCAGGGGACTTTGCTATACTCGATGAGGGGCCTATGTTATTCTCGATCAGGGGACTTTGTTATACACAATCAGGGGACTTTGTTATACACAACCAGGGGACTTTTTTATACTCGATTAGGGGCCTTTGTTATACTCGATCGGAGGACTTTGTTATATTCAATCTGGGGACTTTGTTATACTCGATCAGGGGCCTTTTTTATATTCGTTCTGGACTTTGATATACTCAATCAGCGGACTTTGTTATACTCGATGAGGGGCCTTTGTTATATTCGATGAGGAGCCTTTGTTATACTCGATCAGGCGACTTTGTTATACTCGATCAGGGGTCATTGTTGTACTCGATCAGGGGGCTTTGTTGTACTCGATCAGGGGCCATTGTTATACTCGATAAGGGGCCATTGTTATACTCGATCAGGGGACTTTGTTATACTCGATAAGGGGACTTTGTTATACTCGATGAGGGGCTTTGTTATACTTGATCAGGGGACTTTGTTATACTCGATCAGGGGACTTTGTTATGCTCGACCAAGGGTCTTTGTTATGCTGGATCAGTGGACTTTGTTATACTCTATCAAAGGACTTTGTTATACTCGATGAGGGGCCTTTGTTTTACTCTATCAGGGGACTTTGTTATACTGGATCTGGGGACTTTGTTATACTCGATCAGTTTTCTTTGTTATTCTTGATCAGGGGACTTTGTTATACTCGTTCAGGGGGCTTTGTTATACTCGGTCATGTGACTTTGTTATACTCGATGAGGGGGCTGTGTTATACTCTATGAGGGGACTTTGCTATACCTGATCAGGGAAGTTTGTTATACTCGATAAGGGGCCTTTTTTATACTCAATCAGGGGACTTTGTTATACTCGATCAGGGGAATTTGTT
The DNA here is from genome assembly GCF_018991925.1 of Homarus americanus. NCBI lineage: Eukaryota > Metazoa > Arthropoda > Malacostraca > Decapoda > Nephropidae > Homarus > Homarus americanus. Next base: position 2,526 of record NW_024711641.1, on the reverse strand, counting down.
ATACTCGATCAGGGGACTTTGTTTTACTCGATCAGGGGACTTTGTTATACTCGATTAGGGGACTTTGTTATAGTTGATCAGGGCAGATTAGTGGACTTTGTTATACTCTTTCAGGGGACTTTGTTATACACAATCAGGGGACTGTGTTATACTCGATGAGGGGGCTTTGTTATACTATATTAGGGGACTTTGTTATACTCGATCAGGGGCCTTTGTTATACTCGATCGGAGGACTTTGTTATACTCAATCTGGGGACTTTGTTATACTCGATCAGGGGCCTTTGTTATATTCGATCTGGACTTTGATATACTCGATCAGGGGACTTTGTTATACTCGATCAGGGGCCTTTGTTATATTCGATGAGGAGCCTTTGTTATACTCGATCAGGCGACTTAATTATACTCGATCAGGGGTCATTGTTGTACTCGATCAGGGGGCTTTGTTGTACTCGATCTGGGGCCATTGTTATACTCGATAAGGGGCCATTGTTATACTCGATCAGGGGACTTTGTTATACTCGATGAGGGGCTCTGTTACACTTGATTAGGGGACTTGTTATACTCAATCAGGGGACTTTGTTATGCTCGACCAAGGGTCTTTGTTATACTGGATCAGTGGACTTTTTTATACTCTATCAGGGGACTTTGTTATACTCGATGAGGGGCCTTTGTTTTACTCTATCAGGGGACTTTGTTATACTGGATCTGGGGACTTTGTTATACTCGATTAGTTTTCTTTGTTATTCTTGATCAGGGGACTTTGTTTTACTCGACCAGGGGCCTTTGTTGTACTCGATCAGGGGCCTTTGTTATACTCGATAAGGGGCAGTTGTTATACTCGATTCGGGGACTTTGTTATACTCGATCATGGGACTTTGTTATACTTGATCAGGGCCCTTTGTTATACTCGATGAGGGGACTTTGTTATACTCGATCAGGGGGCTTTGTTATACTTGATCAGGGGACTTTGTTATACTAGATGAGTGGACTTTGTTATACTCGATCAGGGGACTTTAATATACTCGATCAGGGGACTTTGCCTTACTCGATCAGGGAACTTTGTTATCCTCTATCAGGGGACTTTGTTATACTCGATCAGGCATCTTTGTTATACTCGTTCAGGGGGCTTTGTTATACTCGTTCAGGTGACTTTGTTATACTGGATAAGGGGACTTTGTTATACTCGATGAGGGGACTTTTTATACTCGATCAGGGACTTTGCTATACTCGATCAGGGGACTTTGCTATACTCGATCAGGGAGCTTTGTTATACTCGATAAGGGGCCTTTGTTATACTCGATGAGGGGACTTTGTTATTCTCACTTAGGGGAATTTGTTATACTTGATCAGGGGACTGTTATACTTGATCAGGGGATTTTGTTATACTCGATGAGGGGCTTTGTTTTTCTTGATGAGGGGACTTTGTTATAGTCGATCAGTGGACTTTGTTATACTTGATAAAGGGACTTTAATATACTCGATGAGGTGACTTTGTTGTACTCGATCAGGGGTCTTTGTTATACCCTATCAGGGGACTTTGTTATACGCGATCAGGAGACTTTCTTATTCTCAATCAAGGGACTTTGTTATACTGGATGAGTGGACTTTGTTATACTCGATCAGGGAATTTAATATACTCGATCAGGGGAATTTGATATTCTCAATGAGGGGCCTTGGTATACTCGATGAGGGGACTTTCTTACACTCGATCAGGGAAATTTGTTATTTTCGATGAGGGGGCGTTGTTATACTCGATCAGTGGACTTTATTATACTCGATCAGTGGAGTTTGTTATACTCGATTTGGGGACTTTGTTATACTCGATCAGGTGACTTTGTTATACTCGATCAGGGGGCTTTGTTATACTTGATCAGGGGCCTTTGTTGTACTCGATGAGGGGCCTTTGTTATACTCGATAAGGGACTTTTGTTATACTCGATAAGGGACTTTTGTTATACTCGATCAGGGGAATTTGTTATACTCGATCAGGGGACTTTGTTATACTCGATCAGGGGACTTTGTTATACTCGATTAGGGAACTTTGTTATACTCGATCAGGGGACTTTTTATACTCGATCAGGGGACTTTGTTATACTCGATCAGGGGACTTTGCTATGCTTGATGGGGGGCCTTTGTCATACTCGTTCAGGGGAATTTGTTGTACATGATCAGGGTACATCAGTGGACTTTGTTATACTCGATCAGGGGACTTTAATATACTCGTTGAGGGGACTTTGCTATACTCGATGAGGGGCCTTTTGTTATACTCGATCAGGGGCCTTTGTTATACTCGATCAGGGGACTTTGTTATACTCAATCTGGGGACGTTGTTATACTCGATCATTGGCCTCTGTTATACTCGATCGGGGACTTTGTTATACTCGATCAGGGGACTTTGTTAACTCGATTAGGGGCCTTTGTTATATTCGATGAGGAGCCTTTGTTATACTCGATTAGGGTACTTTGTTATACTCGTTCAGGGGTCTTTGTTGTACTCGATCAGGGGGCTTTGTTGTACTCGATCAG
>NW_024711640.1:0-16861 GCF_018991925.1 Homarus americanus | reverse complement strand
GGTGCCCGGCCGTCACACCCAGGGTCATGGTGCTGGAGGGGTGCCCGGCCCTCACACCCCGGGTCATGTCACTGAAAGGGTGCTCGGCCCTCACACCCCGGGTCGTGTCACTGAAGGGGTGTGCGGCCCTCACACCCCGGGTCATGGAAACTGAAGGGGTGCCTGGCCCTCACACCCCGGGCCATGGTGCTGGATTGATGCCCGGCCCTCACACCCCGGGTCATGGTGCTGAAGGGGTGCCCAGCCCTCACACCCCGATTCATGGCACTGAAAGGGTGCCCGGCCTCCACGGTTCCGCAGCACTGTAGGGGTGCCCGGCCCTCACACCCCGTTCCATGGCACTGAAAGGGTGCCCGGCCCTCACACCCCGATTCGTAACACTGAAGGGGTGCCCGGCCCTCACACCCGGGGTCATGGCACTGAAGGGGTGCCCGGCCCTCACACCCCGGGTCATGGTTCTGGCGGGGTGCCCAGCTCTCACACTCCGGGTCATGTGAAGGGGTGCCCGACCCTCACACCCTGGTTGAAAGCACTGTATGGGTGCCAAGCACTCACACCCCGTTTCATGGCACTTAAGGGGTGCCCGGCCCTCACACCCCGGGTCATGACACTCATGAGGTGCCCGGCCCTCACACCCCTGGCCATGGCACTGAAGCTTTGCCCGGCCCTCACACCCCTGGTCATGTACCTAAAGTGGTGCCCGGCCCTCACACCCCGATTCATGGCACTACAAGGGTGCCCGGCCCTCACATCCCGGGCCATGGTGCTGGAGGGGTGTCAGGCACTGACACCCCCGGGTCATGACTCTGAAGGGGTGCCCGGACCTCACTCCCTAGGCCATTGTGCTTGAGGGGTGCCCGGGCCTCACACCCCGGGTAATGTCACTGAAAGGGTGCCCGGCACTCACACCCCGGGCCATGGTGCTGGAGGGGTGCCCGGCCCTCACATACCGGGTCATGGAGCTGAAGGGGTGCCCGGACATCACACCCCAATTCATGGCACTGAAAGGGTGCCCGGTCCTCACACCCTTGGTCATGCCTCTGAAGGTGTGCCCAACCTTCACACCCCTGGGTCATGTCACTGAAACGGTGCCCGGCCCACACACCCCGGGTCATGGCACTGAAGGGGTGCCTGGCCCTCACACCCCGAGTCATGGTGCTGAAGCGGTGCCCGGCCCTCACACCCCGGTTCGCAGCGCTGAAGGGGTGCCCGGCCCTCACACCCCGGGTCATGTCACTGAAAGGGTGCCCGCCTCTCACACCCCGGGTCATGTCACTGAAGGGGTGCCCAGCTCTCACACTCGGGGTCATGGCACTGAAGGGGTGCCCGGCCTTCACACCCCGGGTCATGGCACTGAAGGGGTGCCCGGCCCTTACACCCCGGGTCATGTGAAAGGGTGCCCGGCCCTCACACCCCGGTTCATAACACTGTAGGGGTGCCCTGCCCCCACACCCCGTTTCATGTCACTGAAGGGGTGCCCGACCCTAAAACCCCGGTTCATGTCACTTATGGGGTGCGCGGCCCTCACACTCCGGGTCATGGTGCTGGAGGGGTGCCCAGCCCTGACACCCCAGGTCTTGTGAAAGGGTGCCCCACCCTCACACCCTTGTTCAAAGCAATGTTTGGGTGCCCGGCACTCACACCCCGTTTGATGGCATTGATGAGGTGCCGGCCGTCACACCCCTGGCCATGGCACTGAAGCTTTGCCCGGCCCTCACACCCCTGGCCATGGCACTAAAGGGGTGCCTGGCCCTCACACCCTGGTTCATGGTGCTGCAGGGGTGCCCGGTCCTCACACCCCGGGCCATGGTGCTGGAGGGGTGTCAGGCCCTGACACATCCGGGTCATGACACTGAAGGGGTGCCCGGCCCTCACACCCCAGGCCATGGTGCTGGAGCGGTGCCCGGCCCTCACACCCCTGGTCATGTCACTGAAAGGGTGCCCGGCCCTCACACCCCAGGCCATGGTGCTGGAGGGGTGCCCGGACATCACACCCCGATTCATGGCACTGAACGGGTGCCCGGTCCTCACACCCTTGGTTATGTCACTGAAGGGGTGCCTAGCCCTCACAACCCGGGTCATGGCACTGAAGGGGAGCCCTGCCCTCTCACCCCGGGTCATGGTGCTGAAGAGGTGCCCGGCCCACACACCCCGGGTCATGTCACTAAAGCGGTGCCCGGCCCTCACACCCCGGGTCATGTCACTGAAGTGGTGACCAGCCCTCACACCCCGGGTGATGGCACTAATGAGGTGCCCGGCCCTCACACCCCTGGCCATGGCACTGAAGGTTTGCCCGGCCCTCAAACCCCTGGTCATGTACCTATAGTGGTGCCCGGCCCTCACACCTCGGGTCATAGCACTAAAGGGGTGCCCGGCCCTCATACCCCGGGTCATGGTGCTGGAGGGGTGCCCGGCCTTCACACCCCGGGTCATGTCACTGAAAGGGTGCCCAGCCCTCACACCCCGGGTCATGGTGCTGGAGGTGCCAGCCCTCACACCCCGGGTCATGTCACTGAAAGGGTGCCCGAGCCCTCATACCCCAGGTCATGTCACTGAAGGGGTGCCCGGCCCTCCACACCCAGGCTCATGGCACTGAAGGGGAGCCCGGCCCCCACACCCCGGGTAATGGTGCTGAAGGGGTGCCCGGCCCTCACACCCCGGGTCATGTCACTAAAGTGGTGCCCGGCCCTCACTCCCCGGGTCATGTCACTGAAGTGGTGCCCAGCCCACCCCAGGTCGCCTTTTCAGAAGGGGTTGCCTGGCCATCACAGGTCCTTAGTGCTGGAGGGTGCCAGCCTCCCCACCCAGGTCCTTGTCACCTGAGGGTGCCCAGCCCTCCCCACCTCCGGGTCATGTCAGAAGAGTGCCCAGCCCTCACCCCCGATTCATGACACTGAAGGGTGCCCGGCCCTCACACCCAGGTCACTTGGCAGAAGGGTGACCAGCACTCACCACCCAGGTCATGGTGCTGAAAGTGCCGGCCCTCTTTTGGGTCATGTCACTGAATGGGTGCCCGGCTCTCCACCTGGGTCATGTCACTGAAGGGGTGCCCAGCCCTCACACCCCGGGTCATGTCACTAAAGCGGTGCCCAGCCCTCACACCCCGGATCATGGCACTGATGAGGTACCCGGCCCTCACACCCGTGGCCATGGCAGTGAAGCTTTGCCCGGCCCTCAAACCCCTGGTCATGTTCCTAAAGTGGTGCCCGGCCCTCATACCCCGGGTCATGGTGCTGGAGGGGTACCCGGCCTCCACACCCCCGGTCATGTCACTAAAAGGGTGCCCGGCCCTCACAACCCGGGTCATGGTGCTGGAGGGGTGCCCGGCCCTCACACCCCGGTTCATGTCACTGAAAGGGTGCTCGGCCCTCACACCCCGGGTCATGTCACTGAAGGGATGCCCGGCCCTCACCCCGGGTCATGGCACTGAAGAGGTGCCTGGCGCTCACACCCCAGTTCATGGTGCTGGAGGGGTGCACGGCCTTCACACCCCAGGTCATGTCACTAAAGGGGTGCCCGGCCCTCACACCCCGGGTCATGTCACTGAAGGGGTGCACGGCCATGACACCCCGGGTCATGGACCTAAAGTGGTGCCCGGCCCTCACACCCCGGGTCATGGGGTTGAAGCGGTTCCCGGCCCTCACACCCCGGGTCATGGTGCTGATGGGGTGCCCGGCCCTCACAACCTGATTCTTGGCACTGAAATCGAGCCCGGCCCTAACACCCTGGGTCATGGTGCTGAAGGGATGCCCAGCCCTAACACCCCGATTCATTTTACTGAAGGGGTGCCCGACCCTCACACCCCATGTCATGTGAAGGGGTACCCGGCCCTCACACCCCGGTTCGCAGCACTGTAGGGGTGCCCGGCCTTCACATCCCGGGTCATGGCTTGAAGGGGTGCCCGGCCCTCACCCCGGGTCATGGTGCTGGAGGGGTGTCCGGCCTTCACACCCCGGGTTATGTCACTAAAGGGGTGCACGACCCTCACACCCCGGGTCATGTCAAAGAAGGGGTGCACGGCCATGACATCCCGGGTCATGGTGCTGAAGGGGTGCCCGGCCCTCACACCCCGGGTCATGTCACTGAAAGGTGCCAGCTCTCTCACGGGTCATGTCACTGAAGGGTACCCACCTCTTACACCTCGGGTCCTTGGCACTGAAGGGTGCCTGGCCTCACACTCAGGTCATAGTGCTGAAGGGTGCCCAGCCCTTACCAGTCATGTGGTGCCCGGCCTCACACCCCAGTTCAAAACACTGTAAGGTGCCTGCTTCCACACCCCGATTCATTTCACTGAAGGGGTGCCCGGCCCTAAAACCACGGTTCATGTCACTTATGGACTGTCCGGCCCTCACACTCCGGGTCATGATGCTGGAGGGGTGCCCAGCCCTGACACCCCGGGTCTTGTGAAGGGGTGCTCCACCCTCACACCCTGGTTCAAAGCAATGTATTGGTGCCCGTCACTCACACCCCGTTTCATGGCACTTAAGGGGTGCCCGGCCCTCACACCCTGGGTCATGGCACTGATGAGGTGCCCGGCCGTCACACCCCTGGCCATGGCACTGAAGCTTTGCCCGGCCCTCACACCCCTGGTCATGGCACTGAAGAGGTGCCTGGCCCTCACACACCAGGTCATGGTTCTGGAGGGGTGCCCGGCCCTCACACCCCGGGCCATGGTGCTGGAGGGGTGTCAGGCCCTGACACATCCGGGTCATGACACTGAAGGGGTGCCCGCCCCTCACACCCCGGGTCATGACACTGAAAGGGTGCCCAGCCCTCACACCACGGGTCATGTCACTGAAGGGCTCCCGGCCCTCACACCCTGGGTCATGGCACTGAAGAGGTGCCTGGCCCTCACACCCCAGGTCATGGTGCTGGAGGGGTGCCCGGCCTTCAAGCACCCAGGTCATGTCACTGTGTGCGGTGCCCGCCTCACACCCGGTCATGTCACTGAAGGGGTGCACGGTCATGGCACCCCGGTCATGGACCTGTAAAGGGGTGCCTGCCCTCAGCACCCCGGCCATGTTGAAGCGGTTCCCGGCAATCACACCCCGGGTCATGGTGCTGATGGGGTTCCCGGCCTTCACACCCCGATTCTTGGCACTGAAATCGAGCCCGGCCCTGGCACTATGGGTCATGCTGCTGAAGGGGTGCCCGGCCCTCACACTCCGATTCATTTCACTGAAGGGGTGCCCGACCCTCACAGAACGGGTCATGTGAAGGGGTGCCCGGCCCTCACACCCCGGTTCGCAGCACTGTAGGGGTGCCCGGCCCTCACACCCCGTTTCATGGCACTGAACGGGTGCCCGGCCCTCACACCCCGGGTCATGGCACTGAAGGGGTGCCTGGTCCTCAATCCCCGGGTCATGGGGCTGGAGGGGTGCCCGGCCTTCACACCCCGGGTCATGTCACTAAAGGGGTGCCCGGCCCTCACACCCCGGGTCATGTCACAGAAGGGGTGCACGGCCATGACACCCCGGGTCATGGACCTAATGGGGTGCCAGGCCCTAACACATCGGGTCATGTCACTGAAATGGTGCCCGGCCCTCACACCCCGGGTGATGGCACTGATGACGTGCCCGGCACTCACACCCCTGGCCATGGCACTGAAGCTTTGCCCGGCCCTTAAACCCCTGGTCATGGCACCTGAAGTGGGTGCCTGGCCTCACACACCGGGTCATGGTGCTGGAGGGGTGCTGGCCCTCACACCCCAGGCCATGTGCTGGAGGGTGTCAGGCCCCCAGACACATCCGGGTCATGACACTGAAAGGGGTGCCCGGCCCTCACACCCCAGGCCATGGTGCTGGAGGGGTGCCCGGCCCTCACACCCCGGGTCATGTCACTGAAAGGGTGCCCGGCCTTCACACCCCGGGCCATGGTGCTGGAGGGGTGCCCGGACATCACACCCCGGGTCATGTCAGTAAAGCGGTGCCCTGCCCTCACACCCCAGGTCATGTCACTGAAGTGGTGCCCAGCCCTCACACCCCGGGTCATGGCACTAATGAGGTGCCCGGCCCTCACACCCCACACATGACACTGAACGTTTGCCCGGCCTCAAACCCCTGGTCATGCACTAAAGTTGTGTCTGGCCCTCACACCCCGGGTCATAGCACTACTGAGGTGCCCGGCCATACCCCGGGCCAGTGTTGGAAAGGTGCCCGGCCTCACACCCTGGGTCATGTCACTGAAAGGTGCCCGGCCCTCACACCCGGGGTTATGTCACTGAAGGGGTGCCCGGCCCTCACACCACGGGTCATGGCACTGAAGCGTTTCTTGGCCATCACACCCCGGGCTCATGGTGCTGGAGGGGTGCCCGGCCTTCACACCCCAGGTCATATCACTAAAGGGGTGCCCGGCCCTCACACCCCGGGTCATGTCACAGAAGGGGTGCCCGGCCCTCACACCCCGATTCGTGACACTGAAGGGGTGCCCGGCCCTCACACCCCGGGTCATGGCACTGAAGGGGTGACCGGCACTCACACCCCGGGTCATGGTGCTGAAGGGGTGCCCGGCCCTCACACCCCGGGTCATGTCACTGAAAGGGTGCCCGGCTCTCACACCCCGGGTCATGTCACTGAAGTGGTGCCCAGCCCTCACACCCCTGGTCTTGGCACTGATGAGGTGCCCGACCCTCACATCCCTGGCCATGGCACTGAAGGTTTGCCCGGCCCTCAAACCCCTGGTCATGTTCCTAAAGTGGTGCCCGGCCCTCACACCCCGGGTCATAGCACTAAAGGGGTGCCCGGCCCTCATACCCCGGGTCATGGTGCTGGAGGGGTGCCCGGCCCTCACACCCCGGGTCATGTCACTGCAGGTGCCTGGCCTCACACCCCTGTGCCGCGGTGTTGAGGGGTGCCCGGCCCCTCACACCCCGGTCATGTCACTGAAAGGGTGCCCAGCCCTCACACCCCGGGTCTTGTCACTGAAGGGATGCCCGGCCCTCACCCCGGATCATGGCACTGAAGAGGTGCCTGGCCCTCACACCCCAGGTCATGGTGCTGGAGGGGTGCACGGCCTTCACACCAAAGGTCATATCACTAAAGGGGTGCCCGGCAATCACACCCCGGGTCATGTCACTGAAGGGGTGCACGGCCATGACACCCCGGGTCATGGACCTAAAGGGGTGCCCAGCCCTCACACCCCGGGTCATGGGGTTGAAGCGGTTCCCGGCCCTCACACCCCGGGTCATGGTGCTGATGGGGTGCCCGGCCCTCACACCCTGATTCTTGGCACTGAAATCGAGCCCGGCTCTAACACCCTGGGTCATGGTGCTGAAGGGGTGCCCAGCCCTCACACCCCGATTCATTTCACTGAAGGGGTGCCCGACCCTCACACCCCAGGTCATGTGAAGGGGTACCAGGCCCTCACACCCCTGTCTGCACTAGTGCCTGGCCTCACACCCTGCTTCCATGGTACTGAAAGGGTGCACGGGCTCCTCACACCCCGGGTCATGGCACTGAAGGTGCCTGACCACTACCTGGGTCGGTGTTGGAGGGGTGCCCGGGTCACACCCCTGGCCATGCTCACTAGCGGGTGCCTGGCTCACACCCTGGGTCATAAACACGAAGGGGTACGCCATGACACCCCTGGTCTTGGTGCTGAAGGTGCCTGGCCTCACACCCCGGGTCAGTGTCACTTTGTGCGGGTGCCTGGCCTCACACCCTGGCTTATGGCGCTTGGATGAGGTGCCTTCCGGCTCACACCCCTGGCTATGGCACTGAAGCTTTGCCCGGCCTTCACACCCCTGGTCATGGCACTGAATGGGTGCCGGGCCCTCACACACCGGGTCATGGTGCTGGAGGGGTGCCGGCCCTCACACCCCAGGCCATGGTGCTGGAGGGGTGTCAGGCCCTGACACATCCGGGTCATGACACTGAAGGGGTGCGCGGCCCTCACACCCCAGGCCATGGTGCTGGAGGGGTGCCCGGCCCTCACACCCCGGGTCATGTCACTGAAAGTGTGCCCGGCCTTCACACCCCGGGCCATGGTGCTGGAGGGGTGCCCGGACATCACACCCCGGGTCATGTCAGTAAAGCGGTGCCCTGCCCTCACACCCCAGGTCATGTCACTGAAGTGGTGCCCAGCCCTCACACCCCGGGTCATGGCACTAATGAGGTGCCCGGCCCTCACACCCCTGTCCATGGCACTGAAGGTTTGCCCGGCCCTCAAAGCCCTGGTCATATACCTAAAGTGGTCTCCGGCCCTCACACCCCGGGTCATAGCACTAAAGGGGTGCCCGGCCCTCATACCACGGGTCATGGTGCTGGAGGGGTGCCCGGCCCTCACCTCCCGGGTCATGTCACTGAAAGGGTGCCCGGCCCTCACACCACGGGTCATGGCACTGAAGGGGTGCCCGGCCCTCACACCCCGGGTCATGGCACTGAAGGGGTGCCTAGCCCTCACACCCCGGGTCATGGTGCTGGACGGGTGCCCGGCCCTCACACCCCGGGTCATGTCATTGAAGCGTGCCTGGCCCTCACACCCCGGGTTATTATAATCGAAGAAAAATTGGCCCCGCTGACCCCCGGGTCATGGTGCTGGAGGCGTGCCCGGCCTCTCAGCCACCCCAGGTCATGTCACTGAAGGGGTGCCTGCCCTCACACCCTGGTCATGGCACTGAAGCTTTGCCCGGCCCTCACACCCCTGGTCATGGCACTGAAGGGGTGCCTGGCCCTCACACACCGAATCATGGTTCTGGAGGGGTGCCCGGCCCTCACAGCCCGGGCCATGGTGCTGGAGGGAAGCCCAGCCCTCACACCCCGGGTCATGTCACTGAAAGGGTGCCCTGCCCTCACATCCCGGGCCATGGTGCTGGAGGGGTGCCCGGACATCACACCCCGATTCATGGCACTGAACGGGTGCCCGGTCCTCACACCCTTGGCTCGTTCACTGAAAGGGTGCCCGGCCCTCACACCCCGGGTCATGTCATTAAAGCGGTGCCCGGCCCTCACACCCCGGGTCATGTCACTGAAGTGGTGCCCAGCCCTCACACCCCGGACCATGGCACTGATGAGGTGCCCGGCCCTCACACCCCTTGCCATGGCACTGAAGGTTTGCCCGGTCCTCAAACCCCTGGTCATGTACCTAAAGTGGTGTCCGGCCCTCACACCCACGGTCATAGCACGAAAGGGGTGCCCGGCCCTCATATCCCGGGTCATGGTGCTGGAGGGGTGCCCGACCCTCACACCCCGGGTCATGTCACTGAAAGGGTGCCCGGCCCTCACGCCCCGGGTCATGTCATTGAAGGGGTGCACGGCCATGACACCCCGGGTCATGGACCTAAAGGGGTGCCCGGCCCTCACACCCCGGGTCATGGGATTGATGCGGTTCCCGGCCCTCACACCCCGGGTCATCATGCTGATAGGGTGCCCGGCCCTCACACCCTGATTCTTGGCACTGAAATCGAGCCCGGCCCTAACACCCTGGGTCATGGTGCTGAAGGGGTGCCCAGCCCTCACACCCCGATTCATTTCACTGAAGGGGTGCCCGGCCCTCTCGTCCCGGGTCATAGCACTAAAGGGGTGCCCGGCCCTCATACCCCGGGTCATGGTGCTGGAGGGGTTTCCCGGCCTTCACACCCCGGTTATGTCACTGAAAGGGTGCCTGGCCCTTACACCCCGGGTCATGGTGCTGGAGGGGTGCCCGGCCCTCACACCCCGGGTTATGGCACTGAAGATTTGCCTGGCCTTTACACTTCTTGCATGGTCAAGTGGCACTGAATGGGTGCTCTGCCCTCACACACTGGGTCAGTGGTGTTGGAGGGGTGCTGGCCCTCACACCCCAGGGGCCATGGTGCTGGAGGGGTGTCAGGCCCTGACACATCCGGGCCATGACACTGGAAGGTTGCCTGCCTCACACCCCAGGCCATGGTGCTCGAGGGGTGCCCGGCCCTCACACCCCGGGTCATGTCACTGAAAGGGTGCCCGGCCTTCACACCCCGGGCCATGGTGCTGGAGGGGTGCCCGGACATCACACCCCGGGTCATGTCAGTAAAGCTGTGCCCTGCCCTCACACCCCAGGTCATGTCACTGAAGTGGTGCCCAGCCCTCACACCCCGGGTCATGGCACTAATGAGGTGCCCGGCCCTCACACCCCTGGCCATGGCACTGAAGGTTTGCCCGGCCCTCAAACCCCTGTTCATGTACCTAAAGTTGTGTCCGGCCCTCACACCCCGGGTCATAGCACTAAAGAGGTGCCCGGCCCTCATACCCCGGGTCATGGTGCTGGAGAGGTGCCCGGCCTTCACACCCCGGGTCATGTCACTGAAAGGGTGCCCGGCCCTCACACCCCGGGTCATGTTACTGAAAGGGTGCCCGGCCCTCACACCCCGGGTCATGTCACTGAAGGGGTGCCCGGCCCTCACACCACGGGTCATGGCACTGAAGCGTTTCCTGGCCATCACACCCCGGGCTCATGGTGCTGGAGGGGTGCCCGGCCTTCACACCCCAGGCCTGTCACTAAAGGTGCCTCGGCTCCCTCACACCCCGGGTCATGTCACAGAAGGGGTGCCCGGCCCTCACACCCCGATTCGTGACACTGAAGGGGTGCCCGGCCCTCACACCCCGGGTCATGGCACTGAATGGATGACTGGCACTCACACCCCGGGTCATGCTGAAGGGGTGCCTCGACCACATCCCTGGCCATGGCACTGAAGGCTTGCCCGGCCCCTCAAACCCCTGGTCATGTTCCTAAAGTTGTAAGTCCGGCTCCTCACACCCCTGGTCCTAGAGCTAAACGAGTGCCCGGCCCTCACCCCCCGGGTCATGGGGCTGAAGGGGTGCCCAGCCCTCACACACCGGGTCATGGCACTGATGGAGTGACCAGCCCTCATACCCCGGGTCATGGCACTGAAAGGGTTCCCGGCCCTCACACCCGGGGTCATGTCACTGAAGGGGTGCCCGGCCCTCACACCACGGGTCATGGCACTGAAGCGTTTCTTGGCCATCACACCCCGGGCTCATGGTGCTGGAGGGGTGCCCGGCCTTCACACCCCAGGTCATATCACTAAAGGGGTGCCCGGCCCTCACACCCCGGGTCATGTCACAGAAGGGGTGCCCGGCCCTCACACCCCGATTCGTGACACTGAAGGGGTGCCCGGCCCTCACACCCCGGGTCATGGCACTGAAGGGGTGACCGGCACTCACACCCCGGGTCATGGTGCTGAAGGGGTGCCCGGCCCTCACACCCCGGGTCATGTCACTGAAAGGGTGCCCGGCTCTCACACCCCGGGTCATGTCACTGAAGTGGTGCCCAGCCCTCACACCCCTGGTCTTGGCACTGATGAGGTGCCCGACCCTCACATCCCTGGCCATGGCACTGAAGGTTTGCCCGGCCCTCAAACCCCTGGTCATGTCACTGAAAGGGTGCCCAGCCCTCACACCCCGGGTCTTGTCACTGAAGGGATGCCCGGCCCTCACCCCGGATCATGGCACTGAAGAGGTGCCTGGCCCTCACACCCCAGGTCATGGTGCTGGAGGGGTGCACGGCCTTCACACCAAAGGTCATATCACTAAAGGGGTGCCCGGCAATCACACCCCGGGTCATGTCACTGAAGGGGTGCACGGCCATGACACCCCGGGTCATGGACCTAAAGGGGTGCCCAGCCCTCACACCCCGGGTCATGGGGTTGAAGCGGTTCCCGGCCCTCACACCCCGGGTCATGGTGCTCATGGGGTGCCCGGCCCTCACACCCTGATTCTTGGCACTGAAATCGAGTCCGGCCCTAACACCCTGGGTCATGGTGCTGACGGGGTGCCCAGCCCTCACACCTCGATTCATTTCACTGAAGGGGTGCCCGACCCTCACACCCCAGGTCATGTGAAGGGGTACCCGGCCCTCACACCCCGGTTCGCAGCACTGTAGGGGTGCCCGGCCCTCACACCCCGCGTCATGGCACTGAAGGGGTGCCCGGCCCTCACCCCGGGTCATGGTGCTGGAGGGGTGCCCGGCCTTCACACCCCGGGTTATGTCACTAAAGGGGTGCACGACCCTCACACCCCGGGTCATGTCACTGATGGGGTGCACGGCCATGATATCCGGGGTCATGGTGCTGAAGGGGTGCCCGGCCCTCACACCCCGGGTCATGTCACTCAAAGGGTGCCCGGCTCTCACACCCCGGGTCATGTCACTGAAGGGGTGCCCAGCTCTCACACTCCGGGTCATGGTGCTGAAGGGGTGCCCGGCCCTTACACCCAGGGTCATGTGAAAGGGTGCCCGGCCCTCACACCCCGGTTCATAACACTGTGGGGGTGCCCTGCCCCCACACCCCGTTTCATGTCACTGAAGGGGTGCCCGGCCCTAAAACCCCGGTTCATGTCACTTATGGACTGCCCGGCCCTCACACTCCGGGTCATGGTGCTGGAGGTGTGCCCAGCCCTGACACCCCGGGTCTTGTGAAGGGGTGCCCCACCCTCACACCCTGGTTCAAAGCAATGTATTGGTGCCCGTAACTCACACCCCGTTTCATGGCACTTAAGGGGTGCCCAGCCCTCACACCCCGGGTCATGTCACTAAAGCGGTGCCCAGCCCTCACACCCCGGATCATGGCACTGATGAGGTGCCCGGCCCTCACACCCCTGGCCATGGCACTGAAGGTTTGCCCGGCCTTCACACCCCAGGTCATGTCACTAAAGGGGTGCCCGGCCCTCACACCCCGGGTCATGTCACTGAAGGGGTGCACGGCCATGACACCCCGGGTCATGGACCTAAAGGGGTGCCCGGCCCTCACACCCCGGGTCATGGGGTTGAAGCGGTTCCCGGCCCTCACACCCCGGGTCATGGTGCTGATGGGGTGCCCGGCCCTCACACCCTGATTCTTGGCACTGAAATGGAGCCCGGCCCTAACACCCTGGAACATGGTGCTGAAGGGATGCCGAGCCCTAACACCCCGATTCATTTTACTGAAGGGGTGCCCGACCCTCACACCCCAGGTCATGTGAAGGGGTACCCGGCCCTCACACCCCGGTTCGCAGCACTGTAGGGGTGCCCGGCCCTCACACCCAGGGTCATGACACTGAAGGGGTGCCCGGCCCTCACCCCGGGTCATGGTGCTGGAGCCGTGCCCGGCCTTCACACCCAGGTCATGGTGCTGGTGGGGTGCAGCCTTCACACCCGGGTCATGTCACCTAAAGGGGTGCCCGGCCCTCACACCCCGGGTCATGTCACTGAAGGGGTGCACAGTTCTCACACTCCTGGTCATGGTACTGAAGGGGTGCCTGGCCCTCACACCCCGGGCGATGGTGCTGAAGGTTTGCCCGGCGGGCACCCCGCCAACCCTCACACCCAGGTCATGTCACTGAAAAAGGGTGCCAGCCCTCACACCCCAGGTCATAGCAGCGCTGATGAGGTGCCCAGCCCTCACACACCCCTAGCCATGGCACTGAAAACTTTACTTACAGCCTTCCACACCCCTGGTCATGGCACTGAATGGGTGCCTGGCCCTCACACACCGGGTCATGGTGCTGGAGGGGTGCCGGCCCTCACACCCCAGGCCATGGTGCTGGAGGGGTGTCAGGCCCTGACACATCCGGGTCATGACACTGAAGGGGTGCCCGGCCCTCACACCCCAGGCCATGGTGCTGGAGGGGTGCCCGGCCCTCACACCCCGGGTCATGTCACTGAAAGGGTGCCCGGCCTTCACACCCCGGGCCATGGTGCTGGAGGGGTGCCCGGACATCACACCCCGGGTCATGTCAGTAAAGCGGTGCCCTGCCCTCACACCCCAGGTCATGTCACTGAAGTGGTGCCCAGCCCTCACACCCCGGGTCATGGCACTAATGAGGTGCCCGGCCCTCACACCCCTGTCCATGGCACTGAAGGTTTGCCCGGCCCTCAAAGCCCTGGTCATATACCTAAAGTGGTCTCCGGCCCTCACACCCCGGGTCATAGCACTAAAGGGGTGCCCGGCCCTCATACCACGGGTCATGGTGCTGGAGGGGTGCCCGGCCCTCACCTCCCGGGTCATGTCACTGAAAGGGTGCCCGGCCCTCACACCACGGGTCATGGCACTGAAGGGGTGCCCGGCCCTCACACCCCGGGTCATGGCACTGAAGGGGTGCCTAGCCCTCACACCACGGGTCATGGTGCTGGACGGGTGCCCGGCCCTCACACCCCGGGTCATGTCACTAAAAGGGTGCCCAGCCCTCACACCCCGGGTCATGTCATTGAAGGGGTGCCCGGCCCTCACACCCAGGTTATGGCACTGAAAGAGATTACCTGGCCCTCACACCCAGGTCATGGTGCTGGAGGCGTGCCAGCAGCCACACCCCGTTTCATGGCACTTACGGGGTGCCCGGCCCTCACACCCCAGGTCATGGCACTGATGAGGTGCCTGGCCCTCACACCCCTGGCCATGGCACTGAAGCTTTGCACGGCCCTCACACCCCTGGTCATGGCACTGAAGGGGTGCCTGGCCCTCACACACCGAGTCATGGTTCTGGAGGGGTGCCCGGCCCTCACAGCCCGGGCCATGGTGCTGGAGGGGTGTCAGGCCCTGACACATCCAGGTCATGATACTGAAGGGGTGCCCGGACATCACACCCCGATTCATGGCACTGAACGGGTACCCGGTCCTCACACCCTTGGTCATGTCACTGAAGGGGTGCCCAGCCGTCACACCCCGGGTCATGTCACTAAAGCGGTGCCCGGCCCTCACACCCCGGGTCATGTCACTGAAGTGGTGCCCAGCCCTCACACCCCGGATCATGGCACTGATGAGCTGCCCGGCCCTCACACCCCTTGCCATGGCACTGAAGGTTTGCCCGGTCCTCAAACCCCTGGTCATGTACCTAAACTGGTGTCCGGCCCTCACACCCACGGTCATAGCACGAAAGGGGTGCCCGGCCCTCATATCCCGGGTCATGGTGCTGGAGGGGTGCCCGACCCTCACACCCCGGGTCATGTCACTGAAAGGGTGCCCGGCCCTCACACCCCGGGTTATGTCACTAAAGGGGTGCCCGGCCCTCACGCCCCGGGTCATGTCATTGAAGGGGTGCACGGCCATGACACCCCGGGTCATGGACCTAAAGGGGTGCCCGGCCCTCACACCCCGGGTCATGGGATTGAAGCGGTTCCCGGCCCTCACACCCCGGGTCATCGTGCTGATGGGGTGCCCGGCCCTCACACCCTGATTCTTGGCACTGAAATCGAGCCCGGCCCTAACACCCTGGGTCATGGTGCTGAAGGGGTGCCCAGCCCTCACCGGTCATTTTCACAAGAAGGGGTGCCAGCCCTCTCACCCAGGTCATAACGCACTAAAAAGGGTGCCCAGCCCTCATACCCCAGGTCATAGTGCTGGAGGGTTTCAGCCTTACCCCCAGTTATGTCACTGAAAGGGTGCCAGCCGCCCTTACACCCCAGGTCATGGTGCTGGAGGGTGCCCGACCTCACCAGGGTCATGTCACTCAAGGGTGCCCAGCCTCACACCCCCAGGTCATGTCACTAAAGCGGTGCCCGGCCCTCACACCCCGGGTCATGTCACTGAAGTGGTGCCCAGCCCTCACACCCCGGGTCATGGCACTGATGAGGTGCCCGGCCCTCACACCCCGGGTCATAGCACTAAAGGGGTGCCCGGCCCTCATACCCCGGGTCATGGTGCTGGAGGGGTGCCCGGCCTTCACACCCCGGGTCATGTCACTAAAAGGGTGCCCGGCCCTCACACCCCGGGTCATGGTACGGGAGGGGTCCCCGGCCCTCACCTCCCGGGTCATGTCACTGAAAGGGTGCCCGGCCCTCACACCACGGGTCATGTCACTGAAGGGGTGCCTGGCCCTCACACCACAGGCCATGGTGCTGGAGGGGGTGCCCGGCCCTCACACCCCGGGTCATGTCACTGAAAGGGTGCCCGGCCCTCACATACCGGGTCATGGAGATGAAGGGGTGCCCGGGCCTCACACCCCGGGTGATGTCACTGAAGGGGTGCCCAGCTCTCACACTCCGGGTCATGGCACTGAAGGGGTCCCTGGCACTCACTCCCCGGTTCATGGTGCTGAAGGGGTGCACGGCCCTGACACCCAGGGTCATGTGAAAGGCTGGTCGGCCATCACACCCCGGTTCATAACATTGTAGGGGTACCTTGCACCCACACCCCGTTTCATGTCACTGAAGGGGTGCCCGGCCCATAAACTCCGGTTAATGTCAATTATGGGGTGCCCGGCCCTCACACTCCGAGTCATGGTGCTTGAGGGGTGCCCAGCCCTGACACCCCGGGTCATGTGAAGGGGTGCCCGAGCCTCACACCCTGGTTAAAAGCACTGTATGGGTGCCTGGCACTCACACCCCGGGTCATGTCACTGAAAGGGTACCCGTCCCTGCCGCACAGGGTCATGTCACTGAAGGGGTTCCCGGCCCTCACACCCCAGGTTATGGCACTGATGAGGTGCCTGGCCCTCACACCCCTGGCCATGTCATTGAAGGTTTGACCGGCCCTCACACCCCTGGTCATGTACCTAAAGTGGTGCCCGGCCCTCACACCCCGATTCATGGCACTGAAAGGGTGCCTGGCCCTCACAGCCCGGGCCATGGTGCTGGAGGGGTGTCAGGCCCTGACACACCCGGGTCATGACACTGAAGGGGTGCCCGGCCCTCACACCCCCAGGCCATGGTGCTGGAGGGGTGCCCGGCCCTCACACCCCCGGTCATGGCACTGATGAGGTTCCCAGCAGTCACACCCCTGGCCATGGCACTGAAGGTTTGCCCGGCCCTCACACCCCGATTCATGGCACTGAAAGGGCGCCCGGCCCTCACACCCCGGGCCATGGTGCTGGAGGGATGTCAGGCCCTGACACACCCAGGTCATGACACTGAAGTGGTGCCCGGCCCTCACACCCCAGGCCATGGTGCTGGAGGGGGGCCCGGCCCTCACACC
>NW_024711639.1:0-7141 GCF_018991925.1 Homarus americanus | reverse complement strand
AGTGGTGGTGGTGAAGTGGTGGTGGAAGATGTATTGGTGGTGGTGTAGTGGTGGTGGAAGATGTAGTGGTGGTGGTGAAGTGGTGGTGGAAGATGTAGTGGTGGTAGTATAGTGGTGGAAGATGTGGTGGTGGTGGTGGTAGTGGTAGTGAAGTGGTGGTGGTGGTAGTGGTGGTGGTGGAAGATGTAGTGGTGTGTGGCGGTGGTGGGGGATGAACCGGACCGTTGGGGGTGCACGAGACATGTAGTGTGGGGGTGCACGAGGCTTGTAGTGTGGAGGTGCACGAGGCATTTAGTGTGAGGGTGCACGAGGCTTGTAGTGTGGGGGTGCACGCAGCATGTAGTGTGGAGGTGAGGCTTGTAGGGGGTGCACGAGGCTTGTAGTGTGGGGTGCACGAGGTTTGTACTGTGTGCACGAGGCTTGTAGTGTGGGTGTGCACTTGTAGTGGGGGTGCACGAGGCATGTAGCGTGGGGGTGCACGAAGTATGTAGTGTGAGGGTGCACGAGGTATGTAGTGTGGGGAATGCACAAGGCTTGTAGTGTGAGGGTGCACGAGGCTTGCAGTGTGGAGGTGCACGAGGCTTGTAAAGTGGGGGTGCAAGCAGCATGTAGTGTGGGGGTGCACGCAGCATGTAGTGTGGGGATGCACGCAGCATGTAGTGTGGGGGTGCACGAGGTTTGTAGTGTGGGGGTCTATTTAGTTTAGAAAGGTGAACGAGGTAGCGTAGTAAAAGAGTATGTAGGGGTAAAATGTGGTTTGTAGTATGGGGGATGCACGACGTTTGTTGTGTGGGGGTGCACGAGGCATGTAGTGTGGGGGTGCACGAGGTATGTAGTGTGGGGGTTTCACGCGGTTTGTAGTGTGGGGGTGCACGAGGTTTGTAGTGTGGGGGTGCACGAGGTTTGTAGTGTGGGGGTGCACGAGGCTTGTAGTGTGGAGGTGCACGAGGCATGTAGTGTGGGGGTGCCCGCAACATGTAGTGTGGAAGGGCAAGGTGTAGTTAGGGGGGTGGACTACAGGCTTGGAGGCAAGGAAGGCTTTGAGGCGGTGGAAAGACTGGTCGCACCTCTGGTTCCAGATGTAAGGGACCGCAGAACTGGTAAGGTCTGTGAGGGGTCCGGCCACGCTGGAGAAGTTACTGCAGAACCGACGGTAGTAGCCGCACATCCCCAGGAAGCGCATGAGTTCCTTCCTCGTCCTTGGAGTGGGGAAGGACAAGATGGCTTTAACGTTTGCGTCCTTGGGTCTCACCATACCATGCCCAACGATATGTCCCAGGTAAGTCACTGAGGCCCGGCCAAAAGCAGATTTAGCCAGGTTTATGGTGAATCCAGTCTCTTGCAGTCGTGCCAACAGTATCTCCAAACGCACCAGATGTTCGTCCCAGCCGTCCGACACCACCACCAGGTCATCCAGGTAGGCGAACGTCCCACCTAGGTCTTGAATTAGGTAGTTGATGGCCCTCTGGAATGTGGCCGGAGCATTAGAAAAGCCAAACGCCATAACCAAATATTGAAAAAGACCAAATGGAGTTATAAATGCCGAGATTATTTTTGCCCTATCCGTGAGTCCCACTTGATAATATCCTTTCAACAGGTCCACGGTAGATATAAATTTGGCACAGCCTATGCTGTCTATTATATCTTCATTCAAAGGTAAAGGGTAGGAGTCTGAGACAGTAGGGTGTGTCATACGGAGGCGAATTTTTTTTTTTGGAGTTTGAAAAATCGGCCCATGGTATTATTGATGTAGTTCTATGTGCAGAATCATGTGATATCTTCAGATTTGAAAAGTTTTCATTTTTTGCTAGGTAAGTTTTAACTTGAAATCTTATGAAAATTCAGTATTCCCACCCTTTTACCAACACCACTAAATAGCTTATTTAAAGTAAATTAAATGTATCAGGTTAATTTATTAGGATGAAAATGATCCAGAATAGTGAAACGAATGATCTTGACACATTTATTAAATTTAATATTCCTTTAGAAAACAAAATCATCAAATACAAAAATTTTACTACTACGACCTCGTGTTGCTGCACCATAGAGAATATGTCTTTTTCTTTTGCTTCTGTTTCTACTCATCACCTCCCTGCTGGACCACCTGAGCTCGGATGTAGCCTTCCTCCTCTCCTGGTTGCACATCGTGACTGCTGGCCTCGGCCACTTGCTGTACACAACGCCTATACTCTAGGTGCGAGGGCCAGGCAGGGACATGCATGGGGTTGTCCAGGAAAGCTCTGACTTGAACATTGGTGAGGCTGCAGGTAAGAGGGGCTCACCAGCCTGATGTTATCCAGATCTATGAGATCAGTGAGGGTCTTGGCACTTCCAGATTGACTCCCAGGAGTCTTCCGACCCTGAAGGAATCGTCACCAACTGATTCCGTCATGCCCAGATCCTCTCATAAGTCTCTACATCCAAAGATCTTTTGACTGCCACTTTTCTCTCTCCTTCCCCTCATCCTTACTGCAGAGCATTGTCTGCAGAACTGCCTTCGGGATGAGCATGCTACCAGAAGATCTCCCCACAGTCTGCTCCACAATCTGAACAACCTTTCCTTGGCTGACTCTCAGGAGCTCAAGCTGAAGAGAACATGCCTCGGACCTTCGGAGAACGATGATTCTGACCTTGGTGTTGAACCAATTTAAGTAAGCAGGACACTCACGATGAATTTGACAATAAGTCTCAGGTTGTGAAGCCGGTTCTTTCAGTTTATGATGAGCGACCCAAATTGCAGAACCTGAGAGCCGTTGTGAGCCACCTAGAATGTGAGACTGGACCTAACTGCAGGTAAGCAAGTCTATCAGGCATGTCCCCAGTTTTGATGGCACTGCAAATCATGTAACCATAGTACTGGTCAGTACTCAGGTCGTCAATGACAGTATGTGCAAGCTCAACGAGTGGAGGGCCAACTGTGATTTTTTTCAAAGCTCGGATTTATTTCTAACTCAGTGGCAGAGTTCAGCATCTTGCCAAGAGGACCAGACCATCTGTTGTTTGAAAGAGTCTTGCCATCCAGCTCCTGGATCAGATGTCTGAGTGGCAACTCGTTGGTGTGGAGGTGACAAATAATCCAGACCAGCTTCCTCCCAATCTTCCGCTCTATCCACTGTATGACCCCCCCTTGCCACCCTGTGTTCGTGTTGGTGCTGTCCCCCCCAATGGCCTGCAGGGTCTGGTCTACGTTCCTCTCTCTGAGCCAGTTCACAATGTTATCTGCCACTATCTCAGCTGGTTTCCTGGTGTCATCTTTCTCTGGAGTGAAATGCCACAAATACTTCCCTCCTGGTTCACTGCAGCAGGAGTAGTGTTCCTCCTTCACCATGGCAGGGAACAACCTGTCAGAATCTCCAACTTTCATGAACACTTTAGTGTCATCCCTTCTCCCATCAAAGAACAAACAATTGATTCCATTTTTCTCTTATCCCCTTATCAAACTCCTCTAGGTTACTGGACAAGTTTCTCCTGAGCTCTCTCTACTTTGTTATGATCTATAACCAGGTGAACATCATCAGGTGTTATCAAACCACCGTCAATCCAGGCATGTTGCTATCTCTGCAGTTTCTCTGAGACCAGTGTGGTGTCGTGACACACAGAGCTATGCTCGATATCTTTTCCTATTTCGAATCTTATGCCTGGAAGGTTTGGGATCATTATTTTCAAGTTAGGGACAAAGTCACCATTCTCCTGGTCAGCACTCGGATCAGCCATGGGGAAGCCATTAAACTCTGAATCAGCTTGACTCCAATCATCGGCCTTACCTCACCCTGGGCCTTCTCAAGTCTCTTTTCCTCGGCAACTCTTCTCCTTTTCTGTCTCTCTGTGGCAGCCTCCTGTCTCTTGGACTCCGGAATATCTTGGCTAGAAATCATGAGAGCCCCTATACTGCCAGTCTTCTCTCTGTGTGCTTTGACAAATGCCAGTTCGATCACAGGAATCTTCAGTTCACGCTTGCAAATACAGGAGATGTGGGCCTCGGATTTACAGTCACGATCGCATCCAAACTCAGGACAGAGAACAATTGGGCACTTGCAAGTAATTATGTCAAATAACTGGTCCAGTTGCTTGGCAAGCTGTCCTAACTGCAAAGTTTTCCCTCTCCCAAGAGAGATATCTCTGCCTTTTCCCAACTGGCGCAGTCTCTCACTAATCTTCTTCTGACTTGTTATGACTGGAGGCTTGAACTGAGCGTTGGGCCAGAGCTTACTGTGCCAAGACAGCTTTGGTCATATCACTGGCAATGTCTTTGTTTGTAAGTTCTTTTGGTTCTTTTCACTGATTTGCCTGGATTAAACACCGTATCTCAAAGCATCTCTCAATGTAGGCAACCTGACTCAGAGCTCTCTCCCAGACTCCAAGATAGTGACTGAGATGGCTGATTTTGGTTCCTCGTCCTGACACAAGCAGCCACTCCAAATATTATCAACTTATAAATGCACTGTGAATCTGAACAGAAAAATATTGTTGTCAGTTGTTAAAGAATGAAGTCAGAAAGCAATGTTCACTATTTAATTGTAATGCACTAATGCAGCTGTACGTTAGATTTTCGATAAATTTCACGCTAAAATTTACCCAGCAAAAGGTTGCAAAATATTGAAACTGAAATTATTTTCTGTTTATATACACTAAAATCTACCAAAAAAGTGATGGGCCATTAGTTTTAGCTGATCTTCCCTCCTATGACACACCCTACTGAGACAGTGACCTGGTTCACTTTACGATAATCGGTACAGAAACGAAAAGTGCTATCGGGTTTTGGAATGAGAAGGCAAGGTGAAGCCCAGGGGGAGGTACTAGGCTCAGCTAAGTTATGTTTTAACAAAAAATCTACCTCCTTTTTCATAATCTCTTTTTTGTGGATTTAGTCGATATGCTGATTGCCTAATGGGTTGTACATCATCTGAGATTAGCTTAATATCATGTTTAAGTATATTGCAAAACCCTGGGAGGTCTGACGTGACTTTAGGAAATGTTGATAATAACTTCGTGAGATCTTTTGCTTGAGATGGATTCAGAACAGAAAAATACTCATCCAAGTTGTTGAGTATGTGACTGTTAGCAGGGTTCTCTTTAGGTAGAGGGAAGTCTAAATTCTCCAATAGGTCCATATCATCTGTCTCCGGCTCCGGCCCTGACAAAACCGTATGCAATACAGGTAGGCTTATAGCCTCTGGGATGTCTTCCTCTGACTGCCTGGAATGGTAAAGTTTCATGAGATTAATGTGAACAAGTTGTGAATCTTTTCTGCTATCAGGAGTATGGACTATATAGTTGAGGGGAGATAGTTTATTAGCATTGATTTGATTTGAAAGTTTTGATGGAACCGTTCCAAGCAACCTTGTGATTGTGGGTGGTAAGCCGAAGATGTACAATGGTCCACACTGAGGTCTTTCATCACCTGTTTGAACAAAGATGGATCAGATTGTTGGGCTTTAATGAGCTCATCCTTACTAATGGTCTTATTGTACAGATCTTCTGTGGGTAGGAAGATATTGGAGGTGGTTTTAGATGAAGAGGGCCCATTTTGCACACTCTGTGACCGGGTGACAGCACAAGATGGGAAAAGGTGAGGAGTAGTTTCTTCAAGGTCAATGGTGGAGTTGACAGGTAAGGGAGAATCGACTGTCTTTATGTTAGGAACCACTAGATCTCCTACCAAGTCATTACCCAATTATAAATGAATGCCGCTCACAGGCATTGGATCTTTCCTAATGGCTATTTGCACTTCCCCAGTAATCAAGGGACATTGGAGGTGCACTTTAGCTAAGGGATAGGAAGAATGGGATGAGAGATCTGAAATTAGAACACTCTCATTAGTAAATGCGGTAGATATATCGGGAATGACGTTAAACAGGAGGATAGATTGTGCTGCGCCCGTATCACGTAGTATACGAATAGGAAAAGAACGAGACCCCTCCATGATTGAAAATTTTCCCTCATAGGTGAATGAAGAGAAGAGATCCTGATGGGGCCTTTCCACATTGGTGTTTGCTATTGGTTTGGATTTGGGATCCAGGGAACTACTTTTAGCAATTCGACACTTTGGGTGTTTACAAGTCTGGATCGTATGGCCTGGGTTTTTACAGTAAGAACAAGTAAACTTGGTTGCATCAGGGGGGGGATGGCCCAATTCAGCGCCGCCAATTCAGCGCCGCCGTTTCAGCGCCAGCCCATTTCAGCGCCAGACTATTCAGCGCCGAGACCTTTCAGCGCCTGTGCGTTCCGTTCAACTCAGAAGCTATCTGTCTTTCATTAACGTGGTATAACACTGTATACTACACTTGATTTATATTATGTTGTATTCAACTTATTAATATTAGGTTAGGTTAGGTTAGGTTAGGTTAAATCAACCAATCCAATAAATATGTATGATTCTTTGAAGAAATTATTGATTTGGTGGCGCTGAAACGGTGGCGCTGAATAGTCTGGCGCTGAAATGGGCTGGCGTTGAAACGGCGGCGCTGAAACGGCAGCGCTGAATCGTACCCTACCCCATCAGGGGGGGGGGGTAGGTGTGGGACCTTTCGACCTACCACTCACGTCCCCAAGGTTATCATCAGAGGAGGACCTAACATGCCGGAAAGTACCACGTTCCCTACTGCCCAGTGACTCCACCAGCAAGGCGTATGCATCAGCCAGCTCAGCCGCACGCCCTAAATTAACCTCTCCACGCTCCTCCACATGTTTCAAGATGTGAAATGGTATCTTGCTCTTCCACTCCTCCAGGACTACCAAATTTAACAAATCCTGAAATGTGGAGGTCTCTGTAGCCTCTAACCACTTCTTAAAAACCTAAGCTTTTCTTGAGCAAACTCAACAAAGGTGTGTGAAAATGGTTTGGTTAGTTTACGAAACTTCTGCCGGTATCCATCTGGCGTGATAGCATAAGAGGTGAGGATATTCTTTTTTACGTTATCATAGTCATCAGTCTGGTCTAAACAGTTATAAACTCTACGAGCCTTACCACATAATTTAGGAACTAACACCGACACCCACTGGTCCTTGGGCCACTCATTCTTCCCGGCTATTTTCTCAAAAGTCCTAAATGACCCGTCCATATCGGATTCATCAAACCCGGGAACAAGGGAAGAAACATTAGCAGGGTTAAAAGCAGCTAGTTTCTCTTTTAATGCCACTT
>NW_024711638.1:0-9760 GCF_018991925.1 Homarus americanus | reverse complement strand
GATGCTCCCAGGTACTCCTCTGACACTCTCAGGTACATGTCAGACACTCCCAGGTACACCTCTGACACTCCCAGGTACACCTCTGACACTCCCAGGTACACCTCTGACACTCCCAGGTACACCTCTGACACTCCCAGGTACACCTCTGACACTCCCAGGTACACCTCCGACACTCCCAGGTACACCTCTGATTCTCCCAGGTACACCTCTGACACTGGCAGGTACACCTCTGGCACTCCCAGGTATACCTCTGACACACCCAGGTACACCTCCGATACTCCCAGGTACACCTCTGACACTCGCAGGTACACCTCAGACACTCCCAGATACACCGCCGATACTCACAGGTACACCCCTGACACTCCCAGGTACACCATTGACAATCCCAGGTACACCCCTGACACTCCCAGGTACACCTCTGACACTCCCAGGTACACGTTTGACACTCCCAGTTACACCTCCGACACTCCCAGTTACACCCGTGACACTCCCAGGTACACCTCTGACACTCCCAGGTACACCTCTGACACTACCAGGTACACCTCTGACACTGGCAGGTACACCTCTGACACTCCCAGGTACACCTCTGACACACCCAGGTACACCTCCGATACTCCCAGGTACATCTCTGACACTCCCAGTTACACCGCTGACACTCCCAGGTACACCCCTGACACTCCCAGGTACACCTCTGACACTCCTAGGTACACCTCAGACACTCCCAGGTACATTTCTGACACTTCCAGGTACACCCCAGACACCCCTGGGCACACCACCGGGACACCCATGCACACCCCTGACACCCCAGGCACACCACTGACACAATTTGCAAGCACACCTCAGACACCCCAGGCAAACTCTGACACCTCTGAGGCACACCTCTGACACTCCAGGCACACCTCTGACACCCCAGGCACAACAATCTTCAACACACCACCAGGCACACTCCTGACACCTGAGGTAGTCCTCTGGAAGCCCCAGGCACTCCCTCTGGACGCTCCCTTGCACACCTCTGACACTCCCAGGTACACCTCTGACACTCCCAGGTACCCCTCTGACTCTCCCAGGTACACCGCTGACACTCCCAGGTACACCGTGGACGCTGCCAGGTACACCTCAGACACTGACAGGTACACCTCAGACATTCCCAGGTACACCTCTGTCACTCCCAGGTACAACTCTGACACTCCCAGGTACACCTCAGACACTCCCAGGCACACCTCAGACACTCCCAGGTACACCTCAGACACTCCCAGGTGCACCTCTGACACTCCCAGGTACACCTCTGACACTCCCTGGTACGCACCTGACACTCCCAGGTACACCACTGACACTCCCAGGTACACCTCTGGCACTCCCAGGTACACCTCTGACACCCCCAGGGACAACTCTGACACTCCTGGTACACACCTGACACCCCCAGGTACACCACTGACACTCCTAGGTGCACCTCAGACACTCCCAGGTACACCAATGATACTCCCAGGTACACCACTGACACTCCCAGGTACACCTCTGACATGGAGTACACCTCTGACACCTCAGGTACACCTCTGATGCTCCAGGTGCTCCTCTGTTACTCCCAGGTACACCTCCAGACCTCCCAGGTACACCTCTGACCTCCCAGGAACACCTCTGACACTCATAGGTACACCTCAGACACTCCCAGGTACACCTCTGACACTCCCAGGTACACCTCTGACACTCCCAGGTACACCTCTGATGCTCCCAGGTACACCTCTGACACTCCCAGGTACACCTCAGACACACCCAGGTACACCTCTGACACTCCCAGGTACACCTCTGACACTCCTAGGTACACCTCAGACACTCCCAGGTAGACCTCTGACACTCCTAGGTACACCTCAGACACTCCCAGGTACATTTCTGACACTTCCAGGTACACCTCAGACACTCCCAGGTACACCACTGACACTCCCAGGTACACCCCTGACACTCCCAGGTACACCACTGACACCCCCAGGTACACCTCAGACACTCCCAGGTACACCTCTGACACTTCCAGGTACACCTCTGACACTTCCAGGTACACCTCTGACACTCCCAGGTACACCAATGACACTACCAGGTACACCTCTGACACTCCGAGGTACCCCACTGAGGCTCCCAGGTACTCCTCTGACACTCCCAGGTACACCTCTGACACTCCCATGTACACCTCTGACACTTCCAGGTACACCGCTGACACTCCCAGGTACTCCTCTGACACTCCCTGGTACACACCTGACACTCCCAGGTGCACCACTGACACTCCCAGGTACACCTCTGGCACTCCCAGGTACACCTCTGACACTGCCAGGTACACATCTGACACTGCCAGGTACACCTCTGACACTCCCAGGTACACCTCTGACACTCCCAGGTACAACTCTTGACACTCCCAGGTACTCTTCTAACACTCCCTGGTACACACCTGACACTCCCAAGTACACCTCACACACTCTCAGGTACACCTCATACACTCCCAGGTACACCACTGACACTCCCAGGTACACCTCTGACACTCCCAGGTACTCCTCTGACACTCCCAGGTACACCACTGACAATCCCAGGTACACCTCTGGCACTCCCAGGTACACCTCTGACACTCCCAGGTACACCTCTAACACTCCCAGGTACACCTCTGACACTCCCAGTTACAGCTCCGACACTCCCAGTTACACCTCCGACACTCCCAGTTACACCCCCGACACTTCCAGGTACACCCCTGATACTCCCAGGTACACCCCTGACACTCCCAGGTACAACTCTGACACTCCCAGTTACACCCCTGACACTCCCAGGTACACCTCTGACACTCCCAGCTACACCTCTGACAATCCCAGGTACACCTCTGATACTCCCAGGTACACCTCTGACACTCCCAGGTACACCTCCGATACTCCCAGTTACTCCTCCGATACTCCCAGGTACACCTCTGACACTCCCAGGTACTTCTCTGACACTCACAGGTACACCTCAGACACTCTCAGGTACACCTCTGACACCCCCAGGTACGCCTCTGACTCTCGCAGGTACACCTCAGACACTCCCAGGTACACCTCTGACACTGCCAGGTACACCTCTGACACTCCCAGGCCACCTCTGACGCCAGCAGGATTGCCTCCGTCATTCCCAGGTACACCTCTGACACTCCCAGGTACAAAAATGACACTCCCAGGTACAACCCTGACACTCCCAGGTACACCCATGACACTCCCAGATACACCTCAGACACTCCCAGGTACACCTCAGATACTCCCAGGCACACCTCTGACACTCCCAGGTACACCTCTGATTCTCCCAGGTACACCAATGACACTCCCAGATACACCTCTGACACTCCCAGGTACACCACTGACACTACCAGGTACACCTCTGACACTCCCAGGTACTCCTCTGACGCTCCCAGGTACTCGTCTGACACTCCCAGGTACACCTCTGACACTGCCAGGTACACCTCTGACACTCCCATGTACACCGCTGACACTCCCATGTACAACGCTGACACTGCCAGGTACACCTCTGACACTCCCAGGTACACCTCCGATACTCCCAGGTACACCTCTGACACTCCCAGGTACACCTCTGACACTCCCAGGTACACCTCTGACACTCCCAGGTACACCTCTGACACTGGCAGGTACACCTCTGACACTGGCAGGTAAACCTCTGACACTCCCAGGTACACCTCTGACACTTCCAGGTACACCACTGACACTACCAGGTACACCTCTGACACTCCCAGGTACTCCTTTGATGCTCCCAGGTACACCTCCGAAACTCCCAGGTACACCTCTGACACTCCCAGGTACACCTAAGACACTCCCAGTGTAATGAGTGATTGTCAGACCAAACCTTACAGCCCAGAATTATGTCACATATAACAGCAAGTACACCACAGACCTCGTGGTACCACCGCATTCCAGGTTGACACACCTCAGGTCGACCCAAGGGACTTGACCTGGCCCGCTAATGACGTGAGGCGGGTGACCTACAACCGCACCTAGCCAAGACACCTGGCCAGGACCACACCTGCACACACCACCAGATCAAACCAGTTTAGTGTTAATTGTTAGAGGTCAGAAGCCGGCTGGGCCGACCCCATATAAAGGCCCTACAGTCCCGTCCACGGGCATTCAATATTCCATTTCGGCATTCGAGATTCCATTCGGGATTCCATTACGATTCTCATTCTGGTTGCTGTCATCTCTCTCCCGTTCGGGTCGTCACTCGGTTCACTTCTCAGAGTCAAGCTCACCCTCTCCCCAGGTCGGGAAGGGGACTTCCCGACCAGACCCCAGCTAAGCAGAAGCCTCTCATAGGAGGCAGCCCAGCCAAGCATTCACTGGGCCTACGTCAGGGTACACGTGAGTCTTGTCAGAACGTCCTAGGGTGAGTTACCTACTGTGGGAAGTGTATTCATTCAGGTGTGTCCGAGAGTCAGTGTCAAGTAACGTAAAGCATGATGTGTTAGTACCCCGATATAATAGTGATATTAATGTGTCCATGTCATTGAGTGAAGTAATAAATAATTGTATCAAGAGGTGTTTAACAAGTTGTCCCTTTAAGAAGTGATATACGTGTATTGACATACGAGATAAGATAAGCGTAGTGACGCTGTGCAAATAACATCCAGGCCACGCTACCAAGTTTCCTATCTTTACATTCCTACTCTCTCTACTCCTTCCTATATTTATATTCTTCTTCTCATTGTGTTTACCCTCATTACATTGGCGGCAGCGAACTATGACGTTAACCCACGCCCCCGCGTCCCTTGTTATTGGTAACAGTGTACTTAACGTAAACCCATGCCCTCCCCCGTTAGCCATAGCACCTGACTCGTTAGTTCAAAAGTGCGCGATAAGAAGTTCCTGCTAGTAGCGTGAAAAGTGTCCTAGTGTGTCACCGTTACAGCTCGAGTAAATGTCTCTTGTGGTGGTATGTGCGAATTTTTAATAGAAATATGTTCAGTGCTTAACGTAATTTCTCAGTGTCACCCGCTATCTGTGGCATTCTCAGTAGCCCCAGGGCAGTTTGATTGTTGGTCAGTGTTGAATGTAGCCATTGTGTTTCAGTGATGAAAGCGGTGTCTGTACTAACTGTTATAACTTAACATGTCTTTTAACCTACATCCTCCTCCCTGTCCTAATCCTTACCTCACCCTCCTTACCCTTCCTCCCATCCCTGCCTCTCCCCGCCCCGCCTCGACCCACCCCGCTCGTGTGACCTCACGTCCTTCTGACCTGCCCCGCCTCGCTTGACCACACTGATTCCCCGTCTTTTGTCCCGTGAGCTGTGTGTTGATGATGATGGTTAATATAAAGTAATATTGCGATGAATGCAGAGCTTCACTCAGTGTATTTTTATGCTATTATGATTTGTGATGTACTCTTTGACGCGCAGTGATAAATGATATTCAGTGTAGTGCGCAGAGCTTCACTCCCCGACCCAGCCTGATGAGAACATTGTCGTGACGGAAATGATAGTTGCCAAACATTGACCTATCGTATAAAGTAAACTTTTTTTTTTGCGAATGCACTTCCAACTAATCCATCACCCCTTTAGGATTGTTTCTCTGTCAAATGTCACACACAGTACCACCCATGGCCAGCCGGACGTCAACCACAGTACATACGAGCAGAGAAGAACCAGCATGATGAAAGCAGCGTGATGAATGCAGCTTGATGAAGGCAGCACGAAACCCACCACACACCACGTCACTTCTTTCAAGTCCTCCCTTGGTCTAGGATTAAGAAGATTTTATATTTTTCTACTTAAGGAAGTTAAGGAGTGTGGAATGGATCGCCACACAACGAACCCTGTTGAGCCCAGCCAGGGAGGGATTCACCACTGTGGAAGGTGTAAGACAGGACGGTCTTTGGTCTCGCCGACACTCACGTACGGAGGGCGAGCCCTGGTCCGCGGAACCTGCCTTACAGTCATCTAAGGAGACGACAGCCCAAACAGTGGACCGGCTTTCATCCCGGCCGGAAGGGGGCCGACGGCAGATGAACAGAAAATCGTCTGGAATATGTTGAAAATGATGATGTTGCAGAGAAGAAATGCAGATGAAGCAGAAAAATTCATCTGGAATATGACGGAAAATGATGATGTACTAAGAAAAAAGGAAGATGGAACAGAAAATTCATCTAGAAGACGTTGAAAATGAGGCTCTAAACGTAGAGGAAGAACGCAGATGGGACAGAAAACTCGTCTGGAATAGTATAGAAACCAGGAGGAAGTGAGAAGAAGTCAGAAGGTGTGGAGAAACGACCTACAAGGTGCGGTATGTGAAGAAAGAAGACAGAAGATGTGAAGAAAGAAGACAGAAGATGTGCTGTCCTGACATCACAAGAAAGTCGATGATGAAGGACCAACCGACTACAGCTGCTGAGCTGCCGCCATCCCCTATTTTTCAGATACCAGCTGGATGGAAGACGTGAGCTGTGCCGGACCCAACTAATGTACTGATGTTGTTGATGTATAATAAAAAGATATCAATACCCTAAGATGTGAAGTAGGAACATTTTTTGTGTATTTTGAAGTATTTTCTCTGATTTTGTTGATGTTTACTACAAAGAATGTCTTTTTTTAGTCTCACTTTTTTTTATGAGTTCATTTGATCAATGTCTTGGACTATGAAACACGATGTTGTAGCTATATTACTGACTGAGATGAATTATTATTTTGACATGGGCTGATAAGGAAATGTAACACCTGTTATTGTTTGTAGAATGTGATTTGCAAGTTTGCCTCGGACACTATGCTACATATGAAGGATTTTTTCATTCTATGTTCACTGGCTGTTTCCTTTTTCTCCTGGCATAGAAGCTTTGATCTTGGCGGGAGGTATAGTGAGCTTTGTCAGATCAAACTATCGCCAGTAGAAAAACATACACCTATGAGATTGTTGTTTGTAAATGTTATCGCCCCAGGGATTATCTTTGACACCACACGTGACGTTGCTGTCTATATGTGGCATCAGTGTCTGTGATGAAGCTTTGGTCTTGGCGGGAGGTGTAATGATTGATTGTCAGACCAAACCTTACAGCCCAGAATTATGCCGCATATAACAGCAAGTACACCACAGACCTCGTGGTACCACCACACTCCGGGTTGACACACTTGACACACCTCAGGTCGACCCAAGGGACTTGACCTCGCCCGCTAATGACGTGAGCCGGGTGACCTACAACCGCACCTAACCAAGACACCTGGGCAGGACCACACCTGCACACAGCTATCCAGATCAAACCAGTTTAGTGTTAATTGTTAGAGGTCAGAAGCCGGCTGGGCCGACCCCATATAAAGGCCCTACAGTCCTGTCCACGGGCATTATCATTCTGGTCATACTGATTCTCATTCTGGTTGCTGTCACCTCTCTCCCGTTGGGGTCGTCACTCGGTTCACTAAGAAGAGTCACGCACGTCCCCTCCCCAGGTCGGGAGGGAGACCTCCCGACCAGACCACGGCATCGCCAGCTAAGCAGATTCTCCCATAGGAGGCAGCCCAGCCAGCACTCACTGGGCCTACGTCAGGGTACACGTGAGTCTTGTCAGAACGTCCTAGGGTGAGTTACCTACTGTGGGAAGTGTATTCATTCAGGTGTGTCCGAGAGTCAGTGTCAAGTAACGTAAAGCATAATGTGTTAGTACCCCGATATAATAGTGATATTAATGTGTCCATGTCATTGAGTGAGTTAATAAATAGTTGTATCAAGAGGTGTTTAACAAGTTGTCCCTTTAAGAAGTGATATATGTGTATTGACATACGAGATAAGATGAGCGTAGTGACGCTGTGCAAATAACATCCAGGCCACGCTACCAAGTTTCCTACCTTTACATTTCTACTCTCTATACTTCCTACCTATATATGTAATTCTCTTCTTGTGAGTTTTGTCTCATTACAATATCATGTGTAACTTTTATTCCCTAGAGTAGTGTTTTAAGTTCAAGTTAAGAGGTGCGCATATTGGTGTACCATTATTTGATTGTGTTTGTAGTGTTGGAGGGAATATAAGTGTCTAAATTTTACAGTGTGTCTCATTCATCCCAGTCACAGACGCTATCCTTCCACGGGTCACGGACAATTCATTTTGTTTAGTAGATTTAAGTGTTCTTGTGCTGGTTCGGGATTTTTCTCAAAGGGGCGCTTCCACTGCCATTACCATCTATTAATCTTTAATAAACCCCAAGTCAAGTGAAAAAAATAAAGTCCAGTAAATTCCGACCGGTTACAAATGGTAGCAGAGCGTAGTTATTTTTATGTCGTGACTGATAGTTCTGTGGTTGGGATAATGGGCGTAATCATGGAGTGGATGGAAACGGTAGAGTGTGTGACCCCAACTCTACTCATGCTCGCCGTGGGAATGGGTTTGTTGTGGTTGACGGTGCGGGGTTACTCGGAGAAAAGGAGAGACAGCCCGGGGTTGGTACAGTTGAGAGAAGAGTTCGTGGAACGTATTTGGAAGCTAGAGGGGAAAATCCGGGGAGAGTACCAGGAACGATTGGAACAGTTAGAAGGGAAGATCAATGGGGAATGTCAGGCATGGGCGAACCAAATCAGGGGGGAGTATGGAGTATATGTACAACAGTTAAGGGGGGAGTACCACACAATTGCAACAGTTAGAGAAGGAACATCAACAACACCTAGTTCTGTTGGGGGATGCACTAGATAGGGTAAAGACACAGTATCAAATACAGCACGATGAGACAATGTGGGAGATGAGGAGACACAATAGTAGAGAGGGAACTAGTCTCGGGGCCGGGTTGACCATGTCTAAGTTCGACGGTAGGCCAGGAATAGAGGTAGGAAAGTGGTTAAGAGAGGTTGACCGAACCCTCAAGCTGCTAGACGGAGACGAAGTCAGTCAAATTCAATTCATAATAAGGCATCTTGCGGGGCCTGCGGCAGATCGCGTATACAATGCACGCAGAGACTGGGAAACCGTAGACGAATTAACTTGTTATTTGAAGCAGCAATACGGCGGGCAGACGGCCACGTACGACGCCATTCAAAAGGTGATGAATCGGAAACAACGGAGCAATGAGACGCTTCTTGAATATTATGATGCTATGCTCGATTTAAACGATGAGTTGAACCACCATGGTCATAAATATGATAAGGCCCTGTTGGGAGATGCAATCACTCGGGAGCTCAAGGAGGAACAAAGCCGTATGTGGTTATTGGAAGAGATCCAGAAGTATCCTGACCGTAGTCTAGATGAGTGGACCACGGGGCTGAGAGAGGCGGAACAAAAACGAGAGGCTTTAAAGGAGGTACCGCTGACTAAAGGAAGAGAGAACGAGCCGCAGGCTGGAGGCTCGATTCTCCCGATGTGCTATGCGTGTGGACAAGAGGGCCACCTCAGTTTCAATTGCACGAACAGGTCCGGACCAGGAGAGTGTCCCAAGGGGATACGTGGCCAATGGCCAGTATCGAGTTGGAAATAACAATCGGAACTGGCGGTCGGGAAATGGTCAAGGCCAGGCAGTCCCCGCCAACCGTTCCTCGCCTCACCAATCGATTCCACCGGCGATGTTATGAATCAAGAGAGAGCGGACCCATGGTCAAGCGTGGTTCGCATGACAAATTTAATCACAACAGAAGGTACCTTAAGGCTGAAAGCAGAGTGTCCTAAGGTTTCGGTGCTGGTAGCGGGTCGTGAAATGTGGGGTTTAGCAGATACTGGGGCAGAAGTGTCGTTAATTGATGAACTTTTCTACCGTCGGGAGCTGGAGCCTGCAGGCGTGGTGTT
>NW_024711637.1:0-31771 GCF_018991925.1 Homarus americanus | reverse complement strand
CTTTCCTCCCCCCACCCCCCTACCAGATGTGTGGGAAAACCAGAATATTTACCTTTTTAGTAATAAATAATACCTCAAACTAAAGTTAGGATAATATAATTGACATTGCTGGATTCCTTGTAAGCCCAGGAATATTTTGAATACAAATGTCATATATTTTGCACAAAAAATAACATATTTACTCAGAGTAAACATTATATCTAAAATTTGTATGTCTAATGCAAAATCTATGATGTTAATATTCAAAATGATCATCATATTGTAAGAATTCCAGCAATGTAAATTATATTCTGGCCGGGTAATTTGTATGAATTTTATGAGCTAAAACAGGCAGTCAGGCAGGGTGGCCGGTGGGGGGTGGGGCGAATCTAAAAATAGCTCTCGAGCCGGACACTCACCGCGGACACTCACCGCGTATATGTGGAAAAAACCTGCGTTAAGCGGGGTAATACTGTACTATACTATACTATACTATACTATACTATACTATACTATACTATAGGAATAGCCGTGGCTCTGTCTGTTCTGGGCAACCGAAACGGCACAATCGTTTTTTATAAAACTTGGTGGAAAAATCGCAAAAAATTCGTAGAGTGGAACAAACCTGGTCCCATGTCGATGGTTTCTTTAGGAAGGCATTAATTAACCATTTTATTTACGCTGCTGTACACTGTCAGCCGGACGGCGAACCGGGCACGAAGGGCCCCCTGATCACTTGTACTACAGGTTGTACCTCTCTAGTCCGGCAACCTCGGGACCTGACCGGTGCCGGACCATGGAAATTCACCCTTTTCCTGGATAGATAGTGACTTGTGCTTATGCCTGGAAGCACTAGCACCACTTTCTCTGCGTCATGGTCTCTTTGAAGACATATTGAAGGGTTAAATGTCGTATAGTAGCTTCTCAAATTTCGCGAGTTTTTAATTCTTAACGTATTTTATTGGAACACAAAAAAATAAATAAATAAAAATTTTGACGGTGGAAACTTGAATTTCGACGGGTTTGAACGGCCCGCCAACGTGCAGACGACGTGCATAATCGTGTAAACAGCGTCATTTCTCTTATGTACAAAAGATTCATTATTGTTTATTACTGAATGTCCTTTTTATTGAATTAATGTTTATGTGTGCAAAATGAACAATACAATTCATTAATAATACGTAGAATATTAAAACACACGAGGAAATGACACAGCATTGTTTTCGTTGATTACAAAACCAGTGACTGACTGGTTCTACATATAAAACTGAAGAAAATAAGACCTTTGTTGTAGCTGTAGTAAAATTAATATGGTTGTTTTAAGTAATGTTATTTAATGTTAATAAATGGAACAATAGAAGTAGCTAACGATAATGGTAAAGAAAAAGAGAGATCGCATATGTAAGTGCGCATGCGCACACGTGAAAACATATCATCATTACTTTACATAAGAATATGAAAGCAACACTTATTTACTGTTCATATATATTTTAATTAATGTTTCTGAATTTTTTTTTATTGAATTAATGTACGTGTGTGCAAAATTAACAATACAATTTATTAATAATACGTGGAATATTAGAGGAGACGAGACGGCTGCCGGCATTGTTTATGTTAAAGCTTACGAAACCAGTGACTGATTGGTTCTACATATAAAACTGAAGAAAATAAGACCCTGAGTTTAGCTGTAGTAAAATTAATGTAAAAAATGAATATGGTTGCTTGAAGTACCTGTAATGTTATTTAATGTTAATAAATGGAACAATATAAGTAGCTAACCATCAATGGTAAAAAAAAAAGTGAGACTGCTCGTATGTAAGTGCGCACATGTGAAAATATATCGTCATTACTCTACATAAGAATATGAAAGCAACACTTATTTACTGCTCATATATATTAAAGGGTTAAATGTTGTACTCTGTATAGACAAGCAGAGAGAGAGAGAGAGCAGCCGAACTGCCGGATGTAAACAAACCTTAATTTCCCGCGGCTTTTTTTTAAGGGGATTAGCCCACCTGGGCATAGGTCACTGACCCACATTGGGGCCTGAGGGGCATAAATTTAATACTCCTGTAATAATAATAATAATTCAGATAAGTAAAAAAAAAAAAAAAAAAAAAGCTGCCTATCTACCTATTGGACAAACTAAAATCGTTCCGGATCACGGAAGTTTCTGGACCACGGAATGCCGGACTAGAGAGGTACAACCTGTATACTATACTGTACTGTACTGCTCTGTACTGTTCTGTACTATACTGTACTATACTGTACTGTACTGTACTGTACTGTACTATACTATACTATACTATACTGTACTGTACTATACTGTACTGTACTGTTCTGTACTATACTGTACTGTACTGTACTATACTATACTGTACTGTACTATACTATACTATACTATACTATACTGTACTATACTATACTATACTATACTATACTATACTATACTGTACTGTACTGTACTGACTGTACTATACAGTACTCCCTCTTTATCGACGGGGGTTACGTTCTGTAAACGGCCGTCGATAAAGAAACCGTCGATACCGTGATGGTTACGTAATTTTTCTAACTATTATTAGCATATGTTGAGTAAATGTACCTTTAAGCATTAATGCGTTTCCTTTACACATAACCTTAAATAATAGTGTATAAATAATAATATAATAAGTGGACAAAAATACTAGCAAACTTACGATTTCATTTATTGAAGTGAACATCGGTCCTTACAGTAAACAAAACAGTGTACAGTAGGCTACAGTAAAAGTCCAAAAATCCGGATGCCCAAGGCAAATTGTTTACCATTTATTATTACAACACTTTACACTGAAACGCGGGTAGTTTCAACAAAAATATTGTATATTTCCATTCAAGTATTTATTCAAGTCAATTAGGAGGGAATATTATTGTAATACAACAGTTTTTTAACTAAACCATTCGAAAAGTGATTACGGTAACATCTTTTGAACGAAAGAAAGCGCAAGTCATTGTTTTCGTCACGATTTGATCCCACTTTCCACTGTAATACATACGTCATTTCAACAAAAATATTACATTTCCGTGAATGTATTATATCAAGCACAGTATGAATAGAATATCATTGTAATATAACAGAATTTTAACCGAAAACTATTAAAAAAACGAGTAACATCTCAAGAACATTGGAAGGTTAGGTAAAGTCTTTTGTTTTCGTCATGTATTTTATCCTATTTTACATTGAAATACGTCACGTTTCAGCAAAACTACTATTTATTTCCGAGAATATATTCATTCAGGCGCAGTTTAGGTAAAATATACGTGTGATGTAATAATTTTTTAACTGAAAACGATTCGAAAAACACGTAGCCTCTAGCCCTGTTCAAGGAGAAGACTGGGAGAAGCTGTTTGGTGCTGCAGACGATGACAAGGAAAATGATTTTGATGGATTTTAATGAAAATATTCAGAAATATGGTATCGTAATATTTATTCAAGTCAATTAGGATATTATTGTAATACAATACAACAGTTTTTTAACTAAACCATTCGAAAAGTGATTACGGTAACATCTTTTGAACGAAAAAAAGCGCAAGTCATTGTTTTCGTCACGATTTGATCCCACTTTCCACTGTAATACATACGTCATTTTAGCAAAAATATTACATTTCCGTGAATGTATTATATCAAGCACAGTTCAAAATAAAAATCCGGCTAAATAATCCGTCGATAATCGAAACCGTCGATAAAAAATCCGTCGATAAAGAGGGAGTACTGTACTGTACTCTACTGTACTATACTATACTATACTATACTATACTATACTATACTATACTATACTATACTATACTATACTATACTGTATTGTACTGTACTATGCTATACTCTACTGTATTGTACTGTATTGTACTCTACTCTACTATACTGTTCTGTTCTGTTCTGTACTATACTATACAGGTTGTACCTCTCCAGTCCGGCAACCTCGGGACCTGACCGGTGCCGGACCATGGAAATTCACCCTTTTCCTGGATAGATAGTGACTTGTGCTTATGCCTGGAAGCACTAGCACCACTTTCTCTGCATCATGGTCTCTTTGAAGACATATTGAAGGGTTAAATGTCGTATAGTAACTTCTCAAATTTCGCGAGTGATTAATTCTTAACGTATTTTACTGGAACACACAAAAAAATAAATAAATAAAAATTTTGACGGTGGAAACTTGAATTTCGACGGGTTTGAACGGCCCGCCAATGTGCAGACGACGTGCATAATCGTGTAAACAGCGTCATTTCTCTTATGTACAAAAGATTCATTATTGTTTATTACTGAATGTCTTTTTTATTGAATTAATGTTTGTGTGTGCAAAATGAGCAATACAATTCATTAATAATACGTAGAATATTAAAACACACGAGGAAATGATACAGCATTGTATTCGTTGATTACAAAACCAGTGACTAACTGGTTCTACATATAAAACTGAAGAAAATAAGACCTTGGTTGTAGCTGTAGTAAAATTAATATGGTTGTTTTAAGTTATGTTATTTAATGTTAATAAATGGAACAATAGAAGTAGCTAACGATAATGGTAAAGAAAAAAGAGAGATCGCATATGTAAGTGCGCATGGGCACACGTGAAAACATATCATCATTACTTTACATAAGAATTTGAAAGCAACACTTATTTTCTGTTCATATATATTTTAATCAATGTTTCTGAATTTGTTTTTATTGAATTAATGTACGTGTGTGCAAAATTAACAAAACAATTTATTAATAATACGTGAAATATTAGAGGAGACGAGACGGCTGCCGGCATTGTTTATGTTAAAGCTTACGAAACCAGTGACTGATTGGTTCTACATATAAAACTGAAGAAAATAAGACCCTGAGTTTAGCTGTAGTAAAATTAATGTAAAAAATGAATATGGTTGCTTGAAGTACCTGTAATGTTATTTAATGTTAATAAATGGAACAATATAAGTAGCTAACCATTAATGGTAAAAAAAAAAAGTGAGACTGCTCGTATGTAAGTGCGCACATGTGAAAATATATCGTCATTACTCTACATAAGAATATGAAAGCAACACTTATTTACTGCTCATATATATTGAAGGGTTAAATGTTGTACTCTGTATAGACAAGCAGAGAGAGAGAGAGAGAGCAGCCGAACTGCCGGATGTAAACAAACCTTAATTTTCGCGGCTTTTTTTTTAAGGGGATTAGCCCACCCGGGAATAGGTCACTGACCCACATTGGGGCCTGAGGGGCAAAAATTTAATACTCCTGTAATAATATTAATAATTTAATTAAAAAAAAAAAAGCTACCTATCTACCTATTGGACAAACTAAAATCGTTCCGGACCACAGGAGTTTCCGGACCACAGAATGCCGGACTAGAGAGTTACAACCTGTACTATACTATGTAGTAAAGTACACTTACTTTGAGGTGTGCATGTAGAAGGCTCTTGGTTGATGATGATGGGAATTAGAAGTGGGGGTGGAGGAGAAGGGAGAAGAGAAGACAGTGGGGAAGGAAGAGAAGTCACCCCATGCTTCATGCTGCCATTTCACCCATAAATTTTAAGTTCACTAGGTGTAATTCAAGATTATTTTCTTTAAATCAACACTGCACTGCATTACCGTATATATTGTCAATATGTAAAATAACTTTCAGAATAACCAATAATTGTACTGTAAAAATAGTTTATGTTCAAGAGAGTCTCAAGTAAGATGCTTCCTCCACTGAGCAGAGACACTAACTGACGCCATTCTGGGTGAGTCAAGTGGCTGTTTGGCTTGCTAAAAACTAGTTCCCTGTACTTCAATTATGTTAAATAATTGTTAAAATGACTAAAAAATTTAATATAAGACTTGTTGAATAGTACAACCTTCTTGATATTTACTCAAATGGTAATGAATTTAAGCCCTAAAACCGATTACTGTATTGGCGGACTAATACTACAGCTGGTGAGCAGGCGAAAGCAGGTGAAAACATGGGAAAAATTTGTAAGGAATTCGTTGACTGAATTGAATATTCTTATGGAAAGTAATTCGTTAACCGAGAGATCACTGGACTGTACTTAAAGGTGTGCATGCGCAAATTTTTTTTTTAGCCCCACAACCGTAATTCTTCTGAAATAGTTGCGCTGCAAATGCAACTTTAAAAATTAAAAAAAATACTAAAATAAAAAAATTGCCTATTTACAAGTAAAACAAAATATAATTGATACAAAAAAGTTAATATTATCAATATTTTATTACAAAATTATAAAAAAAAAGATGCTAAAACTTAACTACAGCCCCCCCCCCGCCCCGAGGCGGAGGTGGAAGCCTCACTGCCACTGGCCTCAGTGGACTGGCTGTCAACAGTCTCAGTTATTTCAACTTCCATGTCCTGGTCGGCAGGATCACTGCTGCCGGCCACAGACTCCTCGTCACAAAACGATCCATAATACTGTCATGCGTTGGTTAACATCCGATCGCATATACGTCCGTGCCCCCCCCCCCCCCAAAAAAAAAAAAATCCGTGACGCCTGCTGAACCACCACTCCACGACCCCCTGACGGAGACACGATGATCCTCCCCATACTGGTCAGATATTATGTGTTAAAGGAATATGCTTCCTTCCTTAGGCTTTAGTAAGCATTTGCCTCCAGGTGTAATGTTAACCTACATCTATTGAGGATAAAATCTTTCACCTACAAATTGACAATAACACATTTGCTGTAATCAGACATATCTAGTTGCCTCAACAATTGCAACCCCAGTTGCAATTGGGGTTGCAATTTCAAATTCTGTGGCATTACTAAAAATAACGAAGTGTCTGGTGCACTCTAAGATTAAGAGAGAAAACGGAGGACTAAGGTGTCCTAATGTGAAAGAAAACGGACTCGTATGATGGGGGACCAAATAAAAAAAAGCATAGCTACATGTTTTGTGGACTACAGTATTAAGCGTACCCTTTTCATCACTTTGTAATAAACCTAGCCATGCCTATGTGTGTGTATGATATTTACCATAACATTATATATATATTAAGTGGGTATAAATGGCCGTAAAATGGGAAACTTGGGGTTGGGTCTTGGGTGCCTGGAACCAATTAGAGTAAATCCCATAGGTTCTGTACTTTCGTTATCGGCGGGGTCCCAATTAGGCGCGATAACCAAGGGATGACTGTATTGTACTGTATATACTTGTGGCACTGGCTTCTGGTGTTATGGTACAGGGGTATCAAGTGACAGCACTAGGATCTCGCTTCCTCTATCAAAGAATAAACAATTCAAATTTAAATTGAAAAAAAAAAACATTCAAATAATGGGACCTAGCGAACCTAAATGGCCCTAGAGCTGGCACAGTCACGTATGCATCGCGTATTCTTATAGATTGTGCGGCCAGGCGTACGTTATCTAGTGAATTTAGTCAATATTGTACAGTAACAATGGAGCTAAGTGCAAACCTGTATTGTACATGTACTAAATGATTACGGTACTAAAATTGTTATGTCTATTGCAAATATAGCTTGTTTATACAGGTATTCAAATAAATTACTATCTTACAAGAATCCCTCCAATGTAAGTTATATTCACCCAGGTCATTTGGGTGGCAAATTATGAGAAGAGCTTAGTCACTCTTAAGTAATGATAAATAAACACGCAGGCAGGCCTTCAGCGCCAACTGTCAAATCTTATCTCAAATAAATAAACAAACAAACGCCAGACATTCTGTCACCTCACCTCCCGCCCCCTCTTCCCACCCTGGTGATTTCTTTATGTTTATTTTATATAATATCTCAGACTAAAGTTAGGATAATATAATTTGCATTGCTGAAATCCTTGCAAGACAGAGATTAATTTGAATATAAACGTCATATATTTTGATCAAGATATAAAAAATGTAATACATTAGTGTACAATACTGTAGTACATTTTATAAAAAAAAATTCTACTGTATTTTTGGGTAGATTTACATAAATTTCTTCATTTATTTTCATCCATTTACATGCACACACCATACTAAAAGAAACGTAAAAGAAATACTGTAAATGACTTTAGTGCAAAGCTGGAGTGCACATGTACTAATTTGATTACGGTACTAAAATTGTTATGTCTAGTGTGAATTACAACATGTTTATATTCAAATAAATCAGTATCTTACAAGAATTCCAGCTATGTTAATTATATTCTCCTAAGTCATATCACTGGCATTTTAAAATGAGAGAAGCTTAGTAGGACTGTTAATTAAACACACAGAGACCTTCGCCTCAAACTTATCACCTCAACCCCCCCCCAACCCCTCGCTGGGTGGCGGAGCCGTCAGTCCCCCCCACCCCCCAGCCAGGCTTTTAGGCTTACAGTTTTTATCTTATATAATATCTCAGACTAAAGTTAGGAGATTATAATTTGCATTGCTGGAATCCTTGCAAGACAGCCAATAATTTGAATACAAACGTCATATATTTTGCTCAAGAGATAAAAATTGTTGTACATTAGTGTACAGTA
This sequence comes from Homarus americanus, assembly GCF_018991925.1. Classification (NCBI taxonomy): domain Eukaryota; kingdom Metazoa; phylum Arthropoda; class Malacostraca; order Decapoda; family Nephropidae; genus Homarus; species Homarus americanus. The sequence goes on along the minus strand of NW_024711637.1, from coordinate 23,317 downwards.
CTGTAGTACATTTTATAAAAAAGTTTTTCAACTGTATTTTTGGGTAGATTTACATAGATTTCTTCATTTATTTTCATCCATATACATGCACACACCATACTAAAAGAAACGTAATAGAAATAAATGACCTTAGTGCAAAGCTGGAGTGCACATGTACTAATTTGATTACGGTACTAAAATTGTTTTGTCTAGTGCAAATTATAGCATGTTTATATTCAAATTAATCAGTATCTTACAAGAATCCCAACAATGTTAATTATATTCACCCAGGTCATGTCACTGGCTTTTTATTAGAGAGAAGCTTAGTCACTTAAGAACTGTCAAATGTACTATCTCCCCTCCCTCCCTCCCTCCCTCCCTCCCTCCCTCCCTCTCCCCCATCTGCCCAGCGTTGGTGGAATCCTTGTAAAACAGTGAATAATTTTAATATAAACGTCATGTATTTTGCACAAGAGTTAAAAATTAATCACCTGTATCACATTACAGTAGTGATTTAAGAGTAAAAGTGTATATGTACGTATATAGTATTCCACATACACGTAAGTACAGTACAAGTATAAATAAAAAGTTTATGTGATGATCGGACAATGTCCATTTCGGTTAACGTCACGTTTCCAAGAACGTATCTAGGACGTTAACCGGCGCATGACTGTACTTGTAATGACAAGAAACAAAACAACAAGAAATTGATGCCTTAACTACAGTGCTACTGACTGCCTGACGTTATGATATGAATCATTCCTTCATCCCCTTCCCTCACTGTAGTTGCCAGATTTCATCTTTCACATTAACTCTAGTTTCTAGAGTTTATGTGAAAGATGAAATCTGGCAACTACAGCGAGGGAAGGGGAGTGAGGGAGCGACGGACTGGGGGGGGGGGGAGAGTCTCATCTGGTTTACAGTTCAGAAATATGCTGCCCGACCTGTATCATGTGTATGCTGAATCATTCCATCAGAAACAGAAATTTTTTTAATGCTCAGCTCTAGGGATGCCCTGTTGTTTATGCGGTCGTATTCAAATTTTCAATTATTGCCGAAAAATTTTGCACGTTGAACTTGAAAATGCTTGTAAGAGTTGCACCGCAACCAGTTCCGCAACTCTCTTGAAAAATGGGCGGTGCAACTGCAAGCGCAACCAATAAAGTTGTGGCACAAGTTTCGCCTCAACTTTTTGTGGCGCAACTGCCCACCTCTGACTATACTGTACTGTACTATACTGTTCTGTACTATACTGTTCTGTACTGTTCTGTACTATACTATACTGTACTATACTGTGCTGTACTATACTGTACTGTTCTGCACTGTACTATACTGTACTATACTATACTATACTGTGCTGTTCTGTACTATATTGTACTATACTATACTGTACTATACTGTGCTGTTCTGTACTATATTGTACTATTCTGTACTGTACTACTATACTATACTGTACTGTACTATACTATACTTTACTGTACCATACTGTTCTGTACTATACTGTACTGTACTATACTATACTGTACTGTACTGTACTATACTATACATACTGTACTATACTATACTATACTATACTATACTGTACTATACTATACTGTACTATACTGTACTATACTTACTAGTGTGTCATGCAGGTACTATGTGCAGAATCATGTGTGATATCTTCAGATTTGAAAAAGTTTTCATTTTTTGCTCTGGTAAATTTTAACGAAATCTTATGAAATTCAGTATTCCCAACCTTTTACCAACACCACTAAATAGCTTATTTAAAGTAAAAGTAAATGTATCAGGTTATTTATTAGGATGAAAATGATCAGAGTAGTGTAGAAGCGAATGATCTTGACACATTTATTCGGTGCAATATTCCTTTAGAAAACAAAATCATCAAATACAAAAGCCGGTTTTACTACTACGACCGGGTATTGCTGCACACCATAGAGAACATGTCTTTCTTGCTTCTGTTTCCTACTCATCACCTCCCTGCTGGCCACCTGAGCTTTGATGTAGCCTTCCCTCCTCTCCTGGCTGGCCTGCGACTGCTGGCCTCGCTCACTTGCTGTACCTAGCAGCTCTATACTCTGTGGTGCGGGGCCAGGCAGGACATGCATGGGGGTTAATCCAGGGAAAGCTCTGACTAGACATTGGTGAGGCTGCAGGTAAAGAGGAGAGCTCCACTGCCAACCCTGGATGTATCCAGATCTATGAGATCAGTGAGGGTCTTGGCACCTGGGTGGGCTTCAAGGAGTGGCCCTGACCCTGAAAGAATGCGTCACCAACGATTAAGTCATGCCCAGATCCTCATAAGTCTCATATCAAGATCTTTTTGTGCCGCTCTTCTCTCCTCCTCATCCTTTTATAGGCATTGTCTGCAGAACTGCCTCGGGACAAGGCATACAGGAAAGATCTCCTCACAGTCTGGCTCCACAATCTGAACAACGTTAACTTCCTTGGCTGACTCCTCCAGGAGCTCAAGCTGGAAAGACATGCCCTCTCGGACAGCTGTGGGAAACGATGACTTGACGCTTGGTGTTGAACTAATTTGGGCAGTAGGCCGCTCAAGAATGGAATTGGACAATAGTTTCAGGTTGTGAAGCTGGTTCCCTTTCAGTTTATGACGGTAATTCTACCAGAACCTAGAAGGCCGTTGTGAGCCACCTAGAATGTGAGACTGGACCTATCTGCAGGTAAACAAGTCTATCAGGCATGACCCCAGTTTTGATGGCACTGCAAATCATGTAACCATAGTACTGGTCAGTACTCAGGCCGATGTGACGGTATGTGCAAGCTCAGCGGTGGAGGCCAACTGTGATTTTTTTCAAGCTCAGTTTATTTCTAACTCAGTGGCGGAGTCCAGCATCTTGCCAAGGACTGGGCCATCTGTTGTTTGAAGAATCTTGCCAGCCAGCTCCTGGATCAAGTCATCTGAGTAGCCTTCGTTGGTGTGGAAGTCACAAACAATCAGACAGCTTCCTCCCAATCTTTTCAGCTCATCACTGTATTGCTGCCACCTATTATTCGTGTTGGTGTAACCCTCAATGGCTGCAGGGTCTGGTCTCTCCTCTCTCTGAGCCAGTTCACAATGTTTATCTGCTTACTATCTCAGCTGGTTTCCTGATGTCATCTTTCTAGGTGAAATGCAAATACTTCCTCCTGGTTCACTGCAGCAGGGTAGTGTTCCTCCTTCACCATGGCAGGGAACAACTTGTCAGAATCTCCAACTTTCATGAACACTTTAGTGTCATCCCTTCTCCCATCAAAGAATAAACAATTGATTCCATTTTCTCTTATCCTCTTATCAAACTCCTCTTCTAGGTTACTGACAAGTTTCTCCTGAGCTCTCCTTACTTTGTTATGATCTATCACCAGGTGAACATCATCAGGTGTTATCAAACCACCGTCAATCCAGACAGCTGTTGCTATCTCTGCAGTTTCTGTGAGACCAGTGTGGTGTCGCATGCTGGCCAGAGCTATGCTCGGGATATCTTTCCTATTTCGAATCTTATGCCTGGAAGGTTTGGGATCATTATTTTCTGGGTTAGGGACAAAGTCACCATTCTCCTGGTCAGCACTCGGATCAGCCATGGGGAAATCATTAAACTCTGAATCAGCTTGACTCCAATCATCGGCCTTTTTTACCTCACCCTGGGCCTTCTCAAGTCTCTTTTTCTCGGCAACTCTTCTCCTCTTCTGTCTCTCTGTGGCAGCCTCCTGTCTCGGACTCCGGAATATCTTGGCTAGAAAATCGCGAGGGCTATATACCAGTCTTCTCTCTGTGCTTTGACAAATGCCAGTTCAATCTGGGAATCTTCAGTTCACTCTTGCAAATACAGGAGATGTGGGCCTCGGATTTACAGTCACGATCGCATCCAAACTCAGGACAGAACAATTGGGCACTTGCAAGTAATTATGTCAAATAACTGGTCCAGTTGCTTGGCAAAGCTGTCCTTAACTGCAAGTTTTCCTCTCCCAAGAGAGATATCTCTTGCCTTTTCCCAACTGGCTAGCAGTCTCTCACTAATCTTCTTCTGACTTGTTATGACTGGAAGCTTGAACTGAGCGTTAGCCAGAGTGTACTGTGCCAAGACAGCTTTGGTCATATCACTGGCAATGTCTTTGTTTGTGTAAGTTCTTTGGTTCTTTTTCACTGATTTGCCTGATTAAAACACCGTATCTCAAGCATCTCTCAATGTAGGCAACTCCGACTTCAGGAGCTCTCTCCCAGACCCAAGATAGTGACTGAGATGGCTGGATTTTTGGTTCCTCGTCCTGACACAAGCAGCCATCGCAAATATTATCAACTTACAAATGCATCAGAATCTGAAACAGAAAAAAATATTGTTAGTTGGGTTGTTAAAGAATGAAGTCAGAAAGCAATGTTCACTATTTAATTGTAATGCACTAATGCAGCTGTACGTTAGATTTTCGATAAATTTCACGCTAAAATTTACCTAGCAAAAGGTTGCAAAATATTGAAACTGAAATTATTTTCTGTTTATATACACTAAAATCTACCAAAAAAGTGATGGGCCATTAGTTTTAGCTGATCTTCCCTCCTATGACACACCCTAATACTATACTGTACTACTGTACTATACTATACTGTACTTTACTGCACTACTATACTGTAACTGTTCTGTACTGTAGTGTACTATACTATACTGTACTGTACTATACTGCACTGTACTATACTGTACTGTACTATACTGTACTGTTCTGTACTATTGTTTGGGCCGGGTTTTGATATCAAACGATCTCACTTGTTAACACTTGCCTGAATGAGTGTAGTGTAGTCGTTGGCACCTTTGATGAAGCTGGGTGAGATAATAGGTAATCTCACGGTGTGTCACCTTTGATACAGTCGTTGAATCGTTGAATCGTCCCAGCCAACCTGGGTTACACTTGAAATTATCTTAGCTTGTATGTTACACAGGTATACACAGGTTCTGTTATCTTCATTTGTGGTTCCTTGTTTTAATGTAAACACACGCGGTGATTTTCTAGTTATATTGGATGCTCTGGTAGTTACGGAATGGTTTGTTGACAGACTACTGAGCATCAGCTATTAGCTTGTAATTAGCTGATATAATTAGAGAGATACAGCCTGGGAGCTATGCCCACACACGTCTTTTTGGTACGGTGTCTGGCTGTGAACTAGGCGAACCTCTCTCTGTCTGGTTGTAAGGGGGTATGTCATCTATACGTCAACACAGAGATAAGAGGCTACACTCCACAGGCCTACTCTCACGGAGGCCTGGGGGACATATATTTATGGGTTGTAACCTGAATTTGTGTGAAACGACAAATGTTTATGTGCTGTCCACCCTGGGAGGTGTGACAGAACAAATGCTTAATGTAGCTTTATGCTCAATAGTCTGGGTGATAGAATGTATATAATGAATATATGTCCTTAGCCCATATTTATATAATACTGATTGATAAGGGCTAGAACATATACTGTACTATTCTGTACTGTACTGCACTATTCTGTACTGCACTATACTATACTGTTCTGTTCTGTACTGTACTATACTGTACTGTACTATACTGTACTGTACTGTACTGTACTGTACTATACTATACTATACTATACTATACTGTTCTGTTCTGTTCTGTTCTGTTCTGTACTGTACTGCACTGCACTGTACTATACTATACTATTCTGTAATATACTGTACTTATACTATCACTATACTATAATAACTGTACTATCTATATGCTATAATAACATACTGTACTGTACTGTACATACTATACTGTACAGTACTGTACTGTATGTACTGTACTGTTGCTGTACTATACTATACTATACTATACTATATATACTATACTATACTATACTATACTATATACTATACTATACTGTATATACTGTACTGTATGTACTATCTGTACTGTACTGTGTGTACTGTGCTGTGTATGTACTGTACTGTACTGTATGTGTACTATACTGTGCTGTGCTATACTGTACTGTACTGTATTGTGTTATATGGTACTGATACTACTGTGCTATAACTTGATACTATACTATACTTATTACTATACTATTACCTGTACTGTACTATCTAACTATACTATACTGTATTATGTATTATACTATACTATCTGTACTGTTCTGTATACTATCTAATATACTATGGACTAGTCTGTCTGTTTGTGTGTGTGTGTGTCTGTTTCTGGGCAGCGAAGCGGCACAATCGTTTTTCATCAAACTTGGTGGAAAATCGCAAAAATTCGTAGAGTGGAACAAACTTGGTCCCATATCAATGGTTTCTTTAGGAAGCCATTAATTAACCATTTATTTCGGCTGGAAAACGATGCAAGTCTACGGACTTGGCGCACCCTCATTAAGCTATGCGCTGTCAGCACGATTGCAGTTATCGTCGCTCCCTCCTCCTCCCCTTTTTTCTTAGCCTAATTTTTTTTTTAATGTTCGAATTAGTAAAGGAAGGAAGATGAGTAAATAGAAGAATAAAGAAGGGAAGCAAAATAGTTAGAGATAACAGGTGGGGGGCTGAGTTTCATCATCGTCTGGATGCGAGTTTCAACGTTAGACGACCTTACAGCTACAGTGTATACTTATTCCTGTGGGTGACTGTACATGGAAAAGGAGAAGAGATAAAAAGATAATAACAGGAATGCGGAGAAGATGACTACAATAGACACAGGGTGAATATAGACAGTGAAACAGACAGGAGGTTGACAAAAATAGACAGATTCATACATGCACAAATAGACAATATGGCAACTAACATGACAGACAGACAGCTGACTGACTGGTTCACATTAGACAAACAGGCGAACATGCGCCAACAATGGATAAGACAGACAGATTTGACGACCACAAAGAGTACAGGCGGGCTTACATTCAAACACTACAGACTAACAGACAATTGGGATGGCAATAGACAGAACGGATAGACTTGAGACAGATTAGAGGCATTTATAAACAAGAATAACACCAGATTGACCATAGCTCGTCGAGTAGGTAGGAGGTCTTCGTCCACCAGCATAAATAAGGCGCATTGAAAACCAACACCCTCATGGCTGAAAGAACATCGATGGTGGGTTAGTCATGAGATGGGCCTAAAACTGACTAACGTAGATGATGACTGTAATGACTTAACACAGGTGATGACTTGCTGATGGTGAAGAATCTAACCAGAATCAAGGTCACTTCTCTTCATAATATAATTTATCTCGGAATGATCATCGGTGATTCATAATAATTTTTTTTTTATGATTTTAACCTCTCCTTATGGCGAATATTTCTAACTAATTATTCTAACCTTTATTCTATTCCTTCCTATAGTATATTAGATACTGTAAGTATAACGACCACGACCAAGATTATAACAACCATAACCATGATTATGACAACCACGGCCATGATTATAACAACCACGACCATGATTATAACAACCACGACCATGATTATAACAACCACGACCATGATTATAACAACCACGACCATGATTATAACAACCCCGACCATGATCATAACAACCACGACCATGAGTATAACAACCACGACCATGATCATAACAACCACGACCATGATTATAACAACCACAACCATGATTATAACCCGACTATGAATATAACAACCAGAACTATGATTATAACAACCCACGACCATGATTGTAACAACCACGACCATGATTATAACAACCGACCATGATTATAACAACCACGACCATGATTATAACAAATACGACCGTGATCATAACAACCACGACCATGATCATAACAACATGACCATGATTATAACAACCAGAACTATGATTATAACAACCCGACCATGATTATAACAACCACGACCCATGATTATAACAACCCTGACCCGTGATCATAACAACCACGACCGTGATCATAACAACCACGACCCTGATTATAACAACCCGACTATGAATATAACAACCAGAACTATGATTATAACAACCACGACCATGATTATAACAACCCGTGCCATGATTATACCAACCACGACCGCCAGTTATATACAACCCGCCGATTATAACAACCATGATTATAAACGCGACCATGATTATAACAACCCGACTATGAATATAACAACCAGAACTATGATTATAATAACCGACCACGATTATAACAACCACGACCATGATTATAACAACACGACCATATTTAACAACCCACGACCGTGATCATAACAACCGACCGCCAATGATCATACAACACACGACCATGATTATAACAACCAGAACTATGATTATAACAACCGCATGACAGTTATAACAACCACGACCATGATTATAACAACCACGACCGTGATTATAACAACCACGACCCGTGATCATAACAACCACGACCGTGATCATAACAACCACGACCGTGATCATAACAACTACGATCGTGATCATAACAACCACGACCGTGATCATAACAACCACGACCGTGATTATAACAACCCGACCATGATTATAACAACCACGACCATGATTATAACAACCAGAACTATGATTATAACAACCGACCATGATTATAACAACCACGACCACGAGTTATAACAACCACTACTATGATTATAACAACCACGACCATGATTATAACCACGACCATGATTATAACAACAGAACCAATTATAACAACCACGACCATGTTATAACAAGAACTATGATTATAACAACCCGACCGCGATTATAACAACCACGACCGTGATTATAACAACCACGACCCGTGATCATAACCCACGACCGTGATGATCATAACAACCAGCGACGTGATCATAACAACCAGCGACCGTGATCATAACAACCCGTGATTATAACAACCACGACCATGATTATAACACCACGACCATGATTATAACAACCACGACCATGATTATAACAACTACGACCACGAGTTATAACAACCACAACCATGATTATAACAACCACGACCATGATTATAACAACCGATATGATTATAACAACCACAACCATGATTATAACAACCACAACCATGATTATAACAACCAGAACTATGATTATAACAACCACGACCATGATTATAACAACCCGACCATGATTATAACAACCACGACCCATGATTATAACAACCACAACCATGATTATAACAACCAGAACTATGATTATAACAACCGACCACGATTATCCACCCCGACATGATATATCACCCAACCATGATTATAACAACCACGACCATGATTATAACAACCAAACTATGATTATAACAACCGACATGATTATAACAACCCGATACACGATTATAACAACCGACCATGATTATAACAACGACCATGAGTATAACAACACCACGATCATAACCCACGATATGATCATAACCGACGACCATGATTATACACCGCGATTATCTTGCGCCACGAGTTATAACAACCCGACCACCAGTTATAACGTGACCATGATTAATAACCACGCCCATGATTATAACAACCCGCCCATGATTATAACAACCGCCCATGATTATAACGACGACCATGATTATAACAACCAGGACCATGATTATAACAACCACGACCATGATTATAACAACGACGACCATGATTATAACAACCACGACCATGATTATAACAACCACGACCATGATTATAACAACTACGACCATGATTATAACAACCACGACCATGATTATAACAACGACGACCATGATTATAACAACCAGGACCATGATTATAACAACCTCGGTAATCTGTACCACCGGACTCGCCACCGGGCATGAAGGGCCCATGATCACTTGTCTACTATATTATAGGAATAGCCATGTGTCTGTGTGTGTGTCTGTTATGGGCGGCTGAAACGGCACAATCGTTTTTCATCAAACTTGGTGGAAAAATTGCAAAAAATTCGTAGAATGGAACAAACCTGGTCCCATGTCGATGGTTTCTTTAGGAAGGCATTAATTAACCATTTTATTTACGCTGGAAAATGATGTCGCTGTATGCTGTCAGTGGACGCCGGTTGTGCGCTAGCCAAGCCTGAGTGTTCGAACTTTCTTGCCTCGGTAAACTGTACCACCGGACTCGCCACCGGGCACGAAGGGCCCACGATCACTTGTACTATACTATACTATACTGTACTGTACTATACTGTACTGTTCTATACTATACTGTACTATACTATACTATAATATACTATACTATACTGTACTATAATTGGGTTTATGCCTTGTTTCCTTAACATTTACCAATATAATCTTGAATGTACTGAAGCAGCAAGTAGGTGACTACCTTTATGTGCTCCACACTTTCCTCTGACTAAAAAGATTCTGTATGTATTTAGCAGTAGTGGAGCAGACTGTTTCTATTATAGCTGTATCAAGACTCTGCCCTCACTCTCTGAGAAATTCTCACTCCACTGTCTTGCTAACATCCTAATTATTTTTCCTTGTAGAAAACAGAGAAGGTGAATCTGTTATTACAAGACTCAGCAGATAGTTTGAGTAGAGGTCCAAGTGATCAAGATATAGATGATTCATTGTGTGAGTCAAGTCTTATATATTTTGTTTATAATTTTTACCACTTTCAGGTTTTGTAGAGAGTACTTCTCTTAGCTGGTGCTGTTTACACCTTCTGAACTCTGCTGACAACCTCAGGTCCAGTGGTGTCAGCACAAGAGTGAAAGTATTAAGTCACCTTTTCTACAGTCTTCTTCATGTCTCTAGTACCAAGTATCACCATCAGCATCCAGGAAAGTGAACAGTGTTGTGCTATTTTGCTCATCCCAAATATTCTTAATAAAGATTTTATGGCAGTCAACTAAAGGTGAATGAACATTAAGCGATGTTTGGAGATACAACTGTAAAAGACGAGGCGCCAAGTAGTACTTTCCTCACAGTCTGTTTATCTGTCAGCCTTACTTCATTTTAAGTTAACTCAGATGAAAATTTTTCTTTAAATCATTTGTTTAATGATTTGATGTAAAGAGAAACTTTCACGGTCACCTTTAACATTGTTTCACGGCCATATTCCACAATCTCATGTGTTAGTTGGTTTTATAGCCACACTCCACACTCATGTGTTAGTTGGTTGGTTTTATAGCCACACTCCACACTCATGTGTTAGTTGGTTGGTTTTATAGCCACACTCCACACTCATGTGTTAGTTGGTTGGTTTTATAGCCACACTCCACACTCATGTGTTAGTTGGTTGGTTTTATAGCCACACTCCACACTCATGTGTTAGTTGGTTGGTTTTATAGCCACACTCCACACTCATGTGTTAGTTGGTTGGTTTTATAGCCACACTCCACACTCATGTGTTAGTTGGTTGGTTTTATAGCCACACTCCACACTCATGTGTTAGCTGGTTGGTTTTATAGCCACACTCCACACTCATGTGTTAGTTGGTCGGTTTTCATATTCATGTGAGTGCTGGAGCAGGATATTCAACACTGGGTAGTGTGTTAATTATCATAGGAAAGCTTTTTCATCAGGGAGTGCATTTTAAAATCTTAATTAAGGGGTTCAGTAAGGCCAAGTACACCAAGATGACCACCATGTGAGAGACCACAAGCCCAAGATATTTAGGGAAAGAAACAATGAATATGGAAGGTGACACTGAAGACCCCCTTCAAGGTTCACATTGCCATGGAGATTTTAAAAGAGACTGTCTTGTAAAGCATGTGGGAGATCACCCATCAGAGACACTTTTAAACACAGGAGAGAAGTTCCAGTGTTCAGAATGTTCTAGTTCATTTACTTATAAATCTAGTTTAGTACAACATATGAGGGTTCACACAGGAGAGAAGTTCCAGTGTTCAGAATGTACTAGTTCATTTACTTATAAATCTAGTTTAGTACAACATATGAGGGTTCACACAGGAGGGAAGTTCCAGTGTTCAGAATGTACTAGTTCATTTACTTATAAATCTCATTTAGTACAACATATGAGGGTTCACAAAGGAGAGAAGTTCCAGTGTTCAGAATGTACTAGTTCATTTACTCAGAAATCTCATTTAGTACGACATATGAGGGTTCACACAGGAGAGAAGTTCCAGTGTTCAGAATGTACTAGTTCATATACTCAGAAATCTCATTTAGTACAACATATGAGGGTTCACACAGGAGAGAAGTTCCGTTGTTCAGAATGTACTAGATCATTTACTGATAAATATAGTTTAGTACAACATATGAGAGTTCACTCAGGAGAAATGTTCCAGTGTTCAGAATGTACTAGTTCATTTACTTATAAATCTAGTTTAGTACAACATATGAGGGTTCACACAGGAGAGAAGTTCCAGTGTTCAGAATGTACTAGTTCATATACTCAGAAATCTCATTTAGTACGACATATGAGGGTTCACACAGGAGAGAAGTTCCAGTGTTCAGAATGTACTAATTCATATACTCAGAAATCTAGTTTAGTACAACATATGAGGGTTCACACAGGAGAGAAGTTCCAGTGTTCAGAATGTACTAATTCATATACTCAGAAATCTAGTTTAGTACAACATATGAGGGTTCACACAGAAGAGAAGTTCCAATGTTCAGAATGTACTAGTTCATTTACCCATGAATCTAGTTTAGTTCAACATATGAGGGTTCACACAGGAGAGACACCATATCAATTTACAAAATGCAATAAATCCTTCACACAGAAGTGCCTAAGAGTTCATAGAAGAGAAAAATTTCAGTGTTGTGATTGTCAAAAATGTTTTCCCAGTAGAGTGAGTCTCACAAGGCATAGTAGAACTCATCTGACTTCTTACAGTAAAGTTCATGCAAAAGATAATAAATGCCACAAAAAATATGATAATAAACAAAGGCTGAAAAAATGTGGTGAGAAGAAGTCAGGGAGTGGGAGGAGACTCACCCAGAGGAACCACCACTTTGGTGCTCTTGGGAGCCACACAACAGAAAAACGAGCGGGTAATGACCTGAACAGTCTAGAGCCGAGCCACTATAATTGTCGGGAACTGCCCACTTCCTCTCATAGTGAAGAAGAGTATAGCCTCTCTTACCAGTGTAAGACAAAGGCTGTGTGTAAACTAGCAGATAATGACCTTGTAGTGAGTAGATCAACACATTTCATAGACTGTTCAGGTCATGGAGTTAAAGATGAACCTGTTGATGGTCAACCGTCAATCTTAAGTATACCAGAAGATCCACTTCAATCGGAGATGGTTCTTCCATCTTTTATAAAATTAGAGAGCCTTAAGGAGAAATTTGAGTTTTTTGAAGAAGAATTCTGAAACCCTATTAACATTTTGTGTGTAATGCAAGCTTGTGTATGTTTATATTAATAAATATATACTGAGAACCCAACTGTTTATCCTCACAATGTAAATAAGAAAAGGAGTGGGCAGCAACTTTGATAAACAATTCCATTATAGATCTTATTCCTTTATGTACAGCCAGATTACTTTTACCCCTTCGGTGTTGAACTAAAATGGTTTAGTTTACCGTAAATTGAAGAATAAAGATGAACAAGTGATAAAATATCCTGAGAACATTGTGGACTTGTTGAATTATTAATTTGAGGAACTTGTATTTCAGTGCATATCATTGTTTTCTCATTTTGACTGTCGGTCACATTATTAAACAACAAATATAAGATAATTGGTGGAAGTCTAAAGATATAAGCATTAAATATTAGTGTGGTTATAATGGCATGAAATGAAAACACTCAAAATGACATTGAGGGAGCTGATGAGAATATTGTTCATCTTTGATGGCCAGGCAGTTTTAAAGACTTATTTTTGGGTCTAATTAAAAATGAAAAATAAAAAAAACAATAATTAACATTTACAGTAGACTTATGCGGATTACCTCGGGGGTTAGGTTACAATTTACAACTAAAAATTTTCAAAATGGATCGTAAGCGTGTGTGTGAAGTATGTGTATGTGGTGTGTGTGTGTGTGGTTGTGTGTGTGTGCTCAAATGTACTAAAGTTAATTAATAAGATTATTACGTCTGTTGGAAAATATAGGATGTTTATACGTAAATTAATCGTTATCTTACAAGAATTCAGCAATGAAAATTATATTTTCTTAAGTAAAATCAGTGACATTTTATGAGGGAAACTAAACTCCTTTGTTTTTATTCCTTGAGCAAGTGTTAACCTCCCCCTCCTGGGAGAAGGGTCCAGTTGAGGGAGAGGGGGGTGGGGGGGGTGATTGTAACCCTGCCCTGCAAAAGGGTCCCTCACTGTTTCCACTGTTTATTTGTTTTTCATTAATTAGTACAGATACATTACTGTAATAATATGCCCATATTAATACCTGTACCCTCTATATACAATACAGTATAGTACTATGTATCTAAGATAAGTTACTGTAATAATCTGTCCTTATTAATACCTGTACCCTCTATATACAATACAGTATAGTACTATGTATCTAAGATATGTTACTGTAATAATCTGACCTTATTAATACCTGTACCCTCTATATTCAATACAGTATAGTACTATGTATATAAGATATGTTACTGTAATAATCTGACCATATTAATACCTGTACCCTCTATATACAATACAGTATAGTACTATGTATCTAAGATATGTTACTGTAATAATCTGACCATATTAATACCTGTACCCTCTATATACAATACAGTACAGTATAGTACTATGTATATAAGATATGTTACTGTAATAATCTGACCATATTAACACCTGTACCCTCTATATACAATACAGTATAGTACTATGTATCTAAGATATGTTACTGTAATAATCTGACCTTATTAATACCTGTACCCTCTATATACAATACAGTATAGTACTATGTATATAATATATGTTACTGTAATAATCTGACCATATTAATACCTGTACCCTCTATATACAATACAGTATAGTACTATGTATCTAAGATATGTTACTGTAATAATCTGACCATATTAATACCTGTACCCTCTATATACAATACAGTACAGTATAGTACTATGTATATAAGATATGTTACTGTAATAATCTGTCCATATTAATACCTGTACCCTCTATATACAATACAGTACAGTATAGTACTATGTATCTAAGATATGTTACTGTAATAATCTGACCATATTAATACCTGTACCCTCTATATACAATACAGTACAGTATAGTACTATGTATCTAAGATAAGTTACTGTAATAATCTGTCCTTATTAATACCTGTACCCTCTATATTCAATACAGTATAGTACTATGTATCTAAGATATGTTACTGTAATAATCTGACCATATTAATACCTGTACCCTCTATATACAATACAGTACAGTATAGTACTATGTATATAAGATATGTTACTGTAATAATCTGACCATATTAATACCTGTACCCTCTATATACAATACAGTATAGTACTATGTATATAAGATACGTTACTGTAATAATCTGTCCATATTAATACCTGTACCTTCTATAAACAATACAGTATAGTACTACAGTGGGGTATGCTATAACGAACGGATCCTACTACGAATATTCCTATAACGAACGGTTTTACCTATAAAATTGAGAATGCTATAACGAACGAAACTCCTACAACGAACATTATTTAAA
Source organism: Homarus americanus (assembly GCF_018991925.1). NCBI lineage: Eukaryota > Metazoa > Arthropoda > Malacostraca > Decapoda > Nephropidae > Homarus > Homarus americanus. The sequence continues at coordinate 7,867 of NW_024711637.1, read as the reverse complement.
AATTTTTTTTTTTTTTTTTTTACTAATTTATTGTTTTTTTATTACAAGTATTAATGATATTGGTTATTTCAGGGGTTTAGATGCATATTTATGCACTTTTTTACAATTTTATATTATATTTTTCAGTGTTAAGTGGTTGTATTTGGGGGCCTGGAACGGATTAATCCTATAACGAACGAATGCTATAACGAACAAGGTTCTAGAACCAATTAGATTCGTTATAGCATACCCCACTGTATGTATCTAAGATAAGTTAATGTAATAATCTGTCCTTATTAATACCTGTACCCTCTATATATATACTAATAAAAACACTGTGTGTGTGTGTGTGTGTGTGTGTGTGTGTGTGTGTGTGTGTGTGTGTGTGTGTGTGTGTGTGTGTGTGTGTGTGTGTGTGTGTGTGTGTGTGTGTGTGTGTGTGTGTGTGTGTGTGTGTGTGTGTGTGTGTGTGTGTGTGTGTGTGTGTGTGTGTGTGTGTGTGTGTGTGTGTGTGTGTGTGTGTGTGTGTGTGTGTGTGTGTGTGTGTGTGTGTGTGTGTGTGTGTGTGTGTGTGTGTGTGTGTGTGTGTGTGTGTGTGTGTGTGTGTGTGTGTGTGTGTGTGTGTGTGTGTGTGTGTGTGTGTGTGTGTGTGTGTGTGTGTGTGTGTGTGTGTGTGTGTGTGTGTGTGTGTGTGTGTGTGTGTGTGTGTGTGTGTGTGTGTGTGTGTGTGTGTGTGTGTGTGTGTGTGTGTGTGTGTGTGTGTGTGTGTGTGTGTGTGTGTGTGTGTGTGTGTGTGTGTGTGTGTGTGTGTGTGTGTGTGTGTGTGTGTGTGTGTGTGTGTGTGTGTGTGTGTGTGTGTGTGTGTGTGTGTGTGTGTGTGTGTGTGTGTGTGTGTGTGTGTGTGTGTGTGTGTGTGTGTGTGTGTGTGTGTGTGTGTGTGTGTGTGTGTGTGTGTGTGTGTGTGTGTGTGTGTGTGTGTGTGTGTGTGTGTGTGTGTGTGTGTGTGTGTGTGTGTGTGTGTGTGTGTGTGTGTGTGTGTGTGTGTGTGTGTGTGTGTGTGTGTGTGTGTGTGTGTGTGTGTGTGTGTGTGTGTGTGTGTGTGTGTGTGTGTGTGTGTGTGTGTGTGTGTGTGTGTGTGTGTGTGTGTGTGTGTGTGTGTGTGTGTGTGTGTGTGTGTGTGTGTGTGTGTGTGTGTGTGTGTGTGTGTGTGTGTGTGTGTGTGTGTGTGTGTGTGTGTGTGTGTGTGTGTGTGTGTGTGTGTGTGTGTGTGTGTGTGTGTGTGTGTGTGTGTGTGTGTGTGTGTGTGTGTGTGTGTGTGTGTGTGTGTGTGTGTGTGTGTGTGTGTGTGTGTGTGTGTGTGTGTGTGTGTGTGTGTGTGTGTGTGTGTGTGTGTGTGTGTGTGTGTGTGTGTGTGTGTGTGTGTGTGTGTGTGTGTGTGTGTGTGTGTGTGTGTGTGTGTGTGTGTGTGTGTGTGTGTGTGTGTGTGTGTGTGTGTGTGTGTGTGTGTGTGTGTGTGTGTGTGTGTGTGTGTGTGTGTGTGTGTGTGTGTGTGTGTGTGTGTGTGTGTGTGTGTGTGTGTGTGTGTGTGTGTCCCAGCTGGGGAAAATGCCCTCCTCAACAGTTTACACCTGATTGGCTATTCTGAATTTGTTGGTTTTAGTTTTCTCAAGTAATGATGTATTTATAAATGAGTTTATTCATAATGACCGTTTTTATAATAAAGATGTTTAGCTGAATTATATAAAGATACATACATTAATTATTTCCAACATGAACACGTAGGAAGTTTATCAGAAATATTATACAAGAATTAACTGTTAAACTCTGGTAGCAAATTGACGCTTTCGGAGGACGCATTTGATATATACTTACTGTTATCATAAGGCATACTAAGACTAATTACTTATCAGTAATATTACATTATGCAAAAACTAACATTTTAAAAGATGAGAATAAAATTGAAATATTTACTCGGCCGTCAGCAGAGGCTCACTCACTCACCCATACACTCACTCATAGTGACCAACTCACTAACACTCACCCATACACTCACTCATACTCACCCATAGTGACAAACTCACTAACAATCACTCATACACTCACTCATAGTGACAAACTCACTAACACTCACTCATACACTCATTCTATCAGTAATCAACTCTCACTGTAGTGATGGGTTGTCTAGACCGCAGCACTGTAGTGATGGGTGGGTTGTCAGACCACAGCTTGCATCTCAGAGACAGTCCAGATTGATCTTGACATTAGGAGGCTGGCGTAGGGTAACTCTCAGCCGCCTGGGACCAAGTGGTTATAATCAGCGCCAGGCCCCCTCACATGTCACACATGTATGGGGCACCGCTCTCTCCCACATACACAATGGCCTACACCACAGAAGAAGTCCAGGCCTGACCCTACATTAGCGAGGGCAAATGTAAGGAGACACTTCACGCCAAGCCTCGATCGGGCGCTTGAACCTGACGGCTCGCCTCCCAACATATAGGGATCGCCCTAGTCCTCCTCTGCCCAGAGAGAGACAGAGAGAGGTGTCTTGTAAAGAAGGAAGGGCCAGCTACATACACCACCAGGCCTGCCTTGAGAGAGACAGAGAGAGAGAGTGTGTCTTGTAAGGAGTAAGGGCCAGCTACTACACCACCAGGCCCGCTCGAGAGGAGGCAGAGAGGACCGGAGGCAGTCGCCTCCGTTCAGGACCGAGACTTCCCTCCGGCGCCCAGCTAAGCAGTCTCTCATAGAGACAACCCAGGACCACCTGCTAGGCCTCCCCTAGGTCACGTGAGTTTTTGTCAGAGCTTTCCATGGGATGAGTTACTTACGTGGGAAGTGTATTCATTTCATGTTCGTGTCCGAGAATCAGTGTCTAGTAACGTAATATGATGTCCTAGTAACGTAAATATAATGTCCTAGTAACTTCAATAGAAGGTGTTATTAATGTGTCCATGTCATGTTCGTAATTAATAAAGAGTTGTAACGAAGCGGTGTTTGAGAAGTCGCCCTTAAGACGTAATAGATGTGTATTGACGTATAAGATACGATAAGTGTAAGTCCAGAGAGTAAATAACTATCACGGCCACGCTACCAAAATCTTCCTCTCTTTTATACTCTTATACTATCAATATTCTACCTATATGTAATCTTCTTATCAGAGTGCCTTATTATATTGGTGGCAGCGTACTATAACGTTAACTCACGCCCTCCTCGTCCCTTGTTATTGGTAACAGTGTACTTAACGTAAACCCATGCCTCCCTCATTTAGCCATAACACCTGGCTCGTTGTTTGAGTATTGTTCGAAAGTGCGTGATAAGGAGTTCCTGCATAGTAGCGTGAAAAGTGTCCTAGTGTGTCACCGTTACAGCTCAAGTAAATGTCTCTCGTCATGGTATGCGCGAATTTTTTCTAGAAATATGTTCAGTGCTTAACGTGATTTCTCAGTGTCCCCCGCGATCTGTGACATTCTCAGTAGCCCAAGTGCAGTTTGATTGTTGGTCAGTGTTGAACGTAGAAATTGTTTCAGTTATGAAAGCGGTGTCTGTACTAACTGTTATAACTTAACATGTCTTTTAACATACATCCTCCTCCCTGTCCTAATCCTCACCTCACCCTCATTACCCTTCCTCCCATCCCTGCCCCGCCCTGCCCCGCCCTGCCCCGCCGTTCCGTGCTCCTGCCTGCCCCTCATTGCCTGCAGGCCCGCAGCCCTCGGCTCCCCCACCCGCCTGCCACGCCCGCCCGCCTGCGTCGCCTGGCTAGTCAAGGCCACCCGCCTCTTTGCTCTCCGCTCCTTAACTCACTCCGCCACAAGGTGAAGACTCAATTTTCATTTGTCCCGTGAAGCTATATGTTGATGATGATGGCTAATATAAAGTAATATTATGATGAATGCAGAGCCACTCAGTGTGTTTTATGCTAGGCATGATTTGTAATGTACTCTTGACGCCAGTAGTGATAACACATTCAGTGTAGTGCGAGAGCCACTCCCGACCCAGCCTAATGGTGAATATTGTCGACGGAACTATAGTTGCCAAACATTGACGAACTTATAAAGTAAATATTTGTTTTTCTTTACGGATACACTCAACTAATCCATCATCCTTTCGGATTGTTTCTGTCAAATGTCACACACACAGTATCAGCCTCAAGGCTAGCCGGAATCCCACCACAGCACATAAGCAGAGAAGAAGAAGCCGTGATGAATGCAGCACCACACCCGGCCACACACCACCCCACTTTTTCAAGTCCTCCTGTCTAGGATTAAGAAGATTTTATATTTTTTCTACTTAGGGAAGAAGAGTGTGAATGCAGCGCCACACAACGAACTCCTGGTGAGCCCAGCCAGGGAGTGGATCTACCACTGTGGGAAGGTGTAAGACAGGACGGTCTTTGTCTCACGACACTCACGCACGGGAGTGTGGGCTTGAGCCCTGGTCCGCGAACCTGCCTTTACAGTCATCTACATGAGACACAGCCCAAGCATTGACCGCTTTCATCCCTGCCGAGGGGCTTAATGGCAGATGAGAAAATCGTCTAAATATGTTGAAAATGATGATACAGAGAAGAAATACAGATGGAGCAGAACAATTCATCTGGAATATGACGGAAAACTAAGATGTATAAAGAAACGCAAGATGAACAGAAAATCGCCTGAATATGAAAATGAAGATGTATGAAGAAACGAGATGAACAGAAAAATTCATCTGAATATGAAAATGCTCTCTACACGAGAGGAAGGCCAGTGAGGTGAACAGAAAAATCATCTGCAATATTATAGAAACCAGGAAGTGAGAAGAAGTCAGATGTGGTGACACCACCTACAAAAGTGCGTGTATTGAAGAAAGCAAAGACGTGCTATGACGAAGAAGGCAGAAGACGCCCTGTGCTGACATCAGAAGAAAAGTCGACGATGAAAAGGTGGATCAGAAGGGATTCAACCGACTACCGCTGTTGTGCTGTCAGTATTCCTTATTTTCAGATACCAGCTGGATGGAGGACTGAGCCATGCTGGACCCAACAAATGTACTGATGTTGTTGATGTTGCTGATGTGTAATAAAAAGATATAACACCCCAACATGTGAAGTAGGAGCATTTTTTATGTATTTTGAAGTATTTATCTTCTGTTTTTGTTAACATGTACTACAAAGAATGTTTTTTTTAAAGATTAGTCACTTTTTCTATGAGTTCATTTGATCAATGTTTTGTATTACCAATGCAATGTTGCGAGCATGCTACTGAGGACGTAATTATTATTTTGACACGCCTGGTTAGCAAATGTAACACCTGTTTTTGTTTGTAGAATGTGATTTGCAAAGTTTGCCCCATTAATTATGCTAGATATGAAGGATCTGATTTCATGTCTTCATTGTGTATGTATTTTATTTTATTTTTTCCCTGTCATGGAAGCTAATCTTATGGAGGGCGTAAGCTTTGTCAGATCAAAACTATGCCAGTAGAAAAACATATACATCTCTAGTGTGTTATAATTTGTAAAATGTTAGGATGGCATTATCGCCTCAGGGACTATATTAGATACTGCACATGATGTTACTGTCTACTTTAAATGTGTCATCAGTTCTCTGGAGCATGGAAAGCCTTGGGCCTGGCGGGCGCGAGTGGGATGGCTGGTCAGGACCACAGCTTGCATCCTCAGAGACAGTCCAGACTTGACCCGACATTAGGGAGGCCGGCGTAGGGTAACTCTCCGGCTGACCAAGGGTTATAAATCACCAGGCTCCCCCTCTCCCCATGTCACACATGGCACCGGCCGGCTCTCTCCTTAACATACACAATGGCCTACACCACAGTTAGTCCAGGCCTGACCCCTACATTAGCTAGGGCAAACGTAAGGAGACCTCTGCCGCCCCCCCGGATCGGCTCAACCTGACGGCTCGGGCCTCCCAATGTAGACGCCCTAGTCCTCCCTCTCTGCCCAGAGAGAGAGAGTTCTAGAAGGAAGGGCCAGCTACTACACCACCAGCCTGCTCGAGAGAGCCAGAGAGAGAGAGAGAGTGTGTCTTGTGGCGAGGAAGGGCTAGCTACTACACCACCAGGCCCGCCGAGAGGAGGTAGAGAGGACCGGAGGCAGTTTCCGTCAGGACCGAGACTCCCTCCGGCGCCAGGCCAAGCAGTCTCCCATAGAGACAACCCAGACCACTCTGCTAGGCCTCCCTAGGTCACGTGAGTTTTTGTCAGCTTTCCATGGATGAGTTACTTACGCGGGAAGTGTATTCATTTCATGTTCGTGAAACCGAGAATCAGGAGTGTCTAGTAACGAATATGATGTCCTAGTAACGTAAATATACGTCCAGTAACTTCAATAGAAGGTGTTATTACACGTGTCCATGTCATGCTCGTAATTAATATAGGAAAGCGTAACGGTTGTTTGAGAAGTCATATGACGAATAGATGTGTGTATTGACGATAAGACACATAAGAGTTAAATATCTATCACGTTACTACTACCAAACTTCTCTTTATACTCTTATACTATCAATATTCTACCTATATGATCTTCTTGTGAATATTTTGTAACATTACACAACTCACTAACACTCAGCCATAGTGACCAACTCACTAACACTCAGCCATAGTGACCAATTCACTTACACTCAGCCATAGTGACCAACTCACTAACACTCACCCATAGTGACCAACTCGTTAACACTCACCCATAGTGACCAACTCACTAACACTCACCCATAGTGACCAACTCACTAACACTCACCCATAGTGACCAACTCACTAACACTCACCCATAGTGACCAACTCACTAACACTCACCCATACACTCACCCATAGTGACCAACTCACTAACACTTACCCATACACTCACCCATAGTGACCAACTCTCTAACACTCACCCATACACTCACCCATAGTGACCAACTCACTAACACTCACCCATAGTGACCAACTCACCACTCACCCATAGTGACCAACTCACTAACACTCACCCATATGACCAACTCACTAACACTCACCCATAGTGACCAACTCACTAACACTCACCCATAGTGACCAACTCACTAACACTCACCCATACACTCACCCATAGTGACCAACTCACTAACACTTACCCATACACTCACCCATAGTGACCAACCCTCTAACACTCACCATACACTCACCCATAGTGACCAACCTACTACTCACCCACACTCACCCATAGTGACCAACTCTAACACTCACCCATACACTCACCCATAGTGACCAACTCTCTAACACTCACCATACACTCGCCCATAGTGACCAATTTCAACACTCACCCATACACTCACCCATACACTCAATCATAGTGACCAAGTCACTAACACTCACTCATACACTCACCCATAGTGACCAACTCACTAACACTCACCCATACACTCACCCATAGTGACCAACTCACTAACACTCACACATACACTCACCCATAGTGACAAACTCACTAACACTCACCCATAACACTCACCCATAGTGACCAACTCACTAACACTCACCCGTGACACTCACCCATAGTGACCAACTCACTAACACTCACTCATACACTCACCCATAGTGACAAACTCTCTAACACTCACCCATAGTGACCAACCCACTAACACTACACATACACTCACCCATAGTGACAAACTCACTAACACTCACCAATACACTTACCCTTAGTGACCAACTCACTAACACTCACCCATACACTCACTCATACACTCACTCATAGTGACCAACTCACTAACACTCACCCATACACTCACCCATAGTGACCAACTCACTAACACTCACACATACACTCACCCATAGTGACCAACTCACTAACACTACACATACCTCACCCATAGTTGAATACCACCGCCTGAGGGCAGCACAGTCACAAGAACGTGACAAAATTAAAGTTGAATACC